>NC_066521.1:23809783-23812216 GCF_024679095.1 Eriocheir sinensis | reverse complement strand
CCCAACCCAACCCAACCCAACCCAACCCAACCCAACCCAACCCAACCCAACCCAACCCAACCCAACCCAACCCAACCCAACCCAACCCAACCCAACCCAACCCAACCCAACCCAACCCAAACCCAACCCAACCCAACCCAACCCAACCCAACCCAACCCAACCCAACCCAACCCAACCCAACCCAACCCAACCCAACCCAACCCAACCCAACCCAACCCAACCCAACCCAACCCAACCCAACCCAACCCAACCCAACCCAACCCAACCCAACCCAACCCAACCCAACCCAACCCAACCCAACCCAACCCAACCCAACCCAACCCAACCCAACCCAACCCAACCCAACCCAACCCAACCCAACCCAACCCAACCCAACCCAACCCAACCCAACCCAACCCAACCCAACCCAACCCAACCCAACCCAACCCAACCCAACCCAACCCAACCCAACCCAACCCAACCCAACCCAACCCAACCCAACCCAACCCAACCCAACCCAACCCAACCCAACCCAACCCAACCCAACCCAACCCAACCCAACCCAACCCAACCCAACCCAACCCAACCCAACCCAACCCAACCCAACCCAACCCAACCCAACCCAACCCAACCCAACCCAACCCAACCCAACCCAACCCAACCCAACCCAACCCAACCCAACCCAACCCAACCCAACCCAACCCAACCCAACCCAACCCAACCCAACCCAACCCAACCCAACCCAACCCAACCCAACCCAACCCAACCCAACCCAACCCAACCCAACCCAACCCAACCCAACCCAACCCAACCCAACCCAACCCAACCCAACCCAACCCAACCCAACCCAACCCAACCCAACCCAACCCAACCCAACCCAACCCAACCCAACCCAACCCAACCCAACCCAACCCAACCCAACCCAACCCAACCCAACCCAACCCAACCCAACCCAACCCAACCCAACCCAACCCAACCCAACCCAACCCAACCCAACCCAACCCAACCCAACCCAACCCAACCCAACCCAACCCAACCCAACCCAACCCAACCCAACCCAACCCAACCCAACCCAACCCAACCCAACCCAACCCAACCCAACCCAACCCAACCCAACCCAACCCAACCCAACCCAACCCAACCCAACCCAACCCAACCCAACCCAACCCAACCCAACCCAACCCAACCCAACCCAACCCAACCCAACCCAACCCAACCCAACCCAACCCAACCCAACCCAACCCAACCCAACCCAACCCAACCCAACCCAACCCAACCCAACCCAACCCAACCCAACCCAACCCAACCCAACCCAACCCAACCCAACCCAACCCAACCCAACCCAACCCAACCCAACCCAACCCAACCCAACCCAACCCAACCCAACCCAACCCAACCCAACCCAACCCAACCCAACCCAACCCAACCCAACCCAACCCAACCCAACCCAACCCAACCCAACCCAACCCAACCCAACCCAACCTAACCCAACCCAACCCAACCCAACCCAACCCAACCCAACCCAACCCAACCCAACCCAACCCAACCCAACCCAACCCAACCCAACCCAACCCAACCCAACCCAACCCAACCCAACCCAACCCAACCCAACCCAACCCAACCCAACCCAACCCAACCCAACCCAACCCAACCCAACCCAACCCAACCCAACCCAACCCAACCCAACCCAACCCAACCCAACCCAACCCAACCCAACCCAACCCAACCCAACCCAACCCAACCCAACCCAACCCAACCCAACCCAACCCAACCCAACCCAACCCAACCCAACCCAACCCAACCCAACCCAACCCAACCCAACCCAACCCAACCCAACCCAACCCAACCCAACCCAACCCAACCCAACCCAACCCAACCCAACCCAACCCAACCCAACCCAACCCAACCCAACCCAACCCAACCCAACCCAACCCAACCCAACCCAACCCAACCCAACCCAACCCAACCCAACCCAACCCAACCCAACCCAACCCAACCCAACCCAACCCAACCCAACCCAACCCAACCCAACCCAACCCAACCCAACCCAACCCAACCCAACCCAACCCAACCCAACCCAACCCAACCCAACCCAACCCAACCCAACCCAACCCAACCCAACCCAACCCAACCCAACCCAACCCAACCCAACCCAACCCAACCCAACCCAACCCAACCCAACCCAACCCAACCCAACCCAACCCAACCCAACCCAACCCAACCCAACCCAACCCAACCCAACCCAACCCAACCCAACCCAACCCAACCCAACCCAACCCAACCCAACCCAACCCAACCCAACCCAACCCAACCCAACCCAACCCAACCCAACCCAACCCAACCCAACCCAACCCAACCCAACCCAACCCAACCCAACCCAACCCAACCCAACCCAACCCAACCCAACCCAACCCAACCCAACCCAACCCAACCCAACCCAACCCAACCCAACC
>NC_066521.1:23734783-23804783 GCF_024679095.1 Eriocheir sinensis | reverse complement strand
CCCAACCCAACCCAACCCAACCCAACCCAACCCAACCCAACCCAACCCAACCCAACCCAACCCAACCCAACCCAACCCAACCCAACCCAACCCAACCCAACCCAACCCAACCCAACCCAACCCAACCCAACCCAACCCAACCCAACCCAACCCAACCCAACCCAACCCAACCCAACCCAACCCAACCCAACCCAACCCAACCCAACCCAACCCAACCCAACCCAACCCAACCCAACCCAACCCAACCCAACCCAACCCAACCCAACCCAACCCAACCCAACCCAACCCAACCCAACCCAACCCAACCCAACCCAACCCAACCCAACCCAACCCAACCCAACCCAACCCAACCCAACCCAACCCAACCCAACCCAACCCAACCCAACCCAACCCAACCCAACCCAACCCAACCCAACCCAACCCAACCCAACCCAACCCAACCCAACCCAACCCAACCCAACCCAACCCAACCCAACCCAACCCAACCCAACCCAACCCAACCCAACCCAACCCAACCCAACCCAACCCAACCCAACCCAACCCAACCCAACCCAACCCAACCCAACCCAACCCAACCCAACCCAACCCAACCCAACCCAACCCAACCCAACCCAACCCAACCCAACCCAACCCAACCCAACCCAACCCAACCCAACCCAACCCAACCCAACCCAACCCAACCCAACCCAACCCAACCCAACCCAACCCAACCCAACCCAACCCAACCCAACCCAACCCAACCCAACCCAACCCAACCCAACCCAACCCAACCCAACCCAACCCAACCCAACCCAACCCAACCCAACCCAACCCAACCCAACCCAACCCAACCCAACCCAACCCAACCCAACCCAACCCAACCCAACCCAACCCAACCCAACCCAACCCAACCCAACCCAACCCAACCCAACCCAACCCAACCCAACCCAACCCAACCCAACCCAACCCAACCCAACCCAACCCAACCCAACCCAACCCAACCCAACCCAACCCAACCCAACCCAACCCAACCCAACCCAACCCAACCCAACCCAACCCAACCCAACCCAACCCAACCCAACCCAACCCAACCCAACCCAACCCAACCCAACCCAACCCAACCCAACCCAACCCAACCCAACCCAACCCAACCCAACCCAACCCAACCCAACCCAACCCAACCCAACCCAACCCAACCCAACCCAACCCAACCCAACCCAACCCAACCCAACCCAACCCAACCCAACCCAACCCAACCCAACCCAACCCAACCCAACCCAACCCAACCCAACCCAACCCAACCCAACCCAACCCAACCCAACCCAACCCAACCCAACCCAACCCAACCCAACCCAACCCAACCCAACCCAACCCAACCCAACCCAACCCAACCCAACCCAACCCAACCCAACCCAACCCAACCCAACCCAACCCAACCCAACCCAACCCAACCCAACCCAACCCAACCCAACCCAACCCAACCCAACCCAACCCAACCCAACCCAACCCAACCCAACCCAACCCAACCCAACCCAACCCAACCCAACCCAACCCAACCCAACCCAACCCAACCCAACCCAACCCAACCCAACCCAACCCAACCCAACCCAACCCAACCCAACCCAACCCAACCCAACCCAACCCAACCCAACCCAACCCAACCCAACCCAACCCAACCCAACCCAACCCAACCCAACCCAACCCAACCCAACCCAACCCAACCCAACCCAACCCAACCCAACCCAACCCAACCCAACCCAACCCAACCCAACCCAACCCAACCCAACCCAACCCAACCCAACCGATCCCAACCCAACCCAACCCAACCCAACCGAGCCCAACCCAACCCAACCCAACCCAACCGAGCCCAACCCAACCCAACCCAACCCAACCGAGCCCAACCCAACCCAACCCAACCCAACCCAACCCAACCCAACCCAACCCAACCCAACCCAACCCAACCCAACCCAACCCAACCCAACCCAACCCAACCCAACCCAACCCAACCCAACCCAACCCAACCCAACCCAACCCAACCCAACCCAACCCAACCCAACCCAACCCAACCCAACCCAACCCAACCCAACCCAACCCAACCCAACCCAACCCAACCCAACCCAACCCAACCCAACCCAACCCAACCCAACCCAACCCAACCCAACCCAACCCAACCCAACCCAACCCAACCCAACCCAACCCAACCCAACCCAACCCAACCCAACCCAACCCAACCCAACCCAACCCAACCCAACCCAACCCAACCCAACCCAACCCAACCCAACCCAACCCAACCCAACCCAACCCAACCCAACCCAACCCAACCCAACCCAACCCAACCCAACCCAACCCAACCCAACCCAACCCAACCCAACCCAACCCAACCCAACCCAACCCAACCCAACCCAACCCAACCCAACCCAACCCAACCCAACCCAACCCAACCCAACCCAACCCAACCCAACCCAACCCAACCCAACCCAACCCAACCCAACCCAACCCAACCCAACCCAACCCAACCCAACCCAACCCAACCCAACCCAACCCAACCCAACCCAACCCAACCCAACCCAACCCAACCCAACCCAACCCAACCCAACCCAACCCAACCCAACCCAACCCAACCCAACCCAACCCAACCCAACCCAACCCAACCCAACCCAACCCAACCCAACCCAACCCAACCCAACCCAACCCAACCCAACCCAACCCAACCCAACCCAACCCAACCCAACCCAACCCAACCCAACCCAACCCAACCCAACCCAACCCAACCCAACCCAACCCCAACCCAACCCAACCCAACCCAACCCAACCCAACCCAACCCAACCCAACCCAACCCAACCCAACCCAACCCAACCCAACCCAACCCAACCCAACCCAACCCAACCCAACCCAACCCAACCCAACCCAACCCAACCCAACCCAACCCAACCCAACCCAACCCCAACCCAACCCAACCCAACCCAACCCCAACCCAACCCAACCCAACCCAACCCAACCCAACCCAACCCAACCCAACCCAACCCAACCCAACCCAACCCAACCCAACCCAACCCCAACCCAACCCAACCCAACCCAACCCCAACCCAACCCAACCCAACCCAACCCCAACCCAACCCAACCCAACCCAACCCAACCCAACCCAACCCAACCCAACCCAACCCAACCCAACCCAACCCAACCCAACCCAACCCAACCCAACCCAACCCAACCCAACCCAACCCAACCCCAACCCAACCCAACCCAACCCAACCCAACCCAACCCCAACCCAACCCAACCCAACCCAACCCCAACCCAACCCAACCCAACCCAACCCAACCCAACCCAACCCAACCCAACCCAACCCAACCCAACCCAACCCAACCCAACCCAACCCAACCCAACCCCAACCCAACCCAACCCAACCCAACCCAACCCAACCCAACCCAACCCAACCCAACCCAACCCAACCCAACCCAACCCAACCCAACCCCAACCCAACCCAACCCAACCCAACCCCAACCCAACCCAACCCAACCCAACCCAACCCAACCCAACCCAACCCAACCCAACCCAACCCAACCCAACCCAACCCAACCCAACCCAACCCAACCCAACCCAACCCAACCCAACCCAACCCAACCCAACCCAACCCAACCCAACCCAACCCAACCCAACCCAACCCAACCCAACCCAACCCAACCCAACCCAACCCAACCCAACCCAACCCAACCCAACCCAACCCAACCCAACCCAACCCAACCCAACCCAACCCAACCCAACCCAACCCAACCCAACCCAACCCAACCCAACCCAACCCAACCCAACCCAACCCAACCCAACCCAACCCAACCCAACCCAACCCAACCCAACCCAACCCAACCCAACCCAACCCAACCCAACCCAACCCAACCCAACCCAACCCAACCCAACCCAACCCAACCCAACCCAACCCAACCCAACCCAACCCAACCCAACCCAACCCAACCCAACCCAACCCAACCCAACCCAACCCAACCCAACCCAACCCAACCCAACCCAACCCAACCCAACCCAACCCAACCCAACCCAACCCAACCCAACCCAACCCAACCCAACCCAACCCAACCCAACCCAACCCAACCCAACCCAACCCAACCCAACCCAACCCAACCCAACCCAACCCAACCCAACCCAACCCAACCCAACCCAACCCAACCCAACCCAACCCAACCCAACCCAACCCAACCCAACCCAACCCAACCCAACCCAACCCAACCCAACCCAACCCAACCCAACCCAACCCAACCCAACCCAACCCAACCCAACCCAACCCAACCCAACCCAACCCAACCCAACCCAACCCAACCCAACCCAACCCAACCCAACCCAACCCAACCCAACCCAACCCAACCCAACCCAACCCAACCCAACCCAACCCAACCCAACCCAACCCAACCCAACCCAACCCAACCCAACCCAACCCAACCCAACCCAACCCAACCCAACCCAACCCAACCCAACCCAACCCAACCCAACCCAACCCAACCCAACCCAACCCAACCCAACCCAACCCAACCCAACCCAACCCAACCCAACAACCCAACCCAACCCAACCCAACCCAACCCAACCCAACCCAACCCAACCCAACCCAACCCAACCCAACCCAACCCAACCCAACCCAACCTCACCCAACCCAACCCAACCCAACCCAACCCAACCCAACCCAACCCAACCCAACCCAACCCAACCCAACCCAACCCAACCCAACCCAACCCAACCCAACCCAACCCAACCCAACCCAACCCAACCCAACCCAACCCAACCCAACCCAACCCAACCCAACATCACCCAACCCAACCCAACATCACCAACATCACCCAACATCACCCAACATCACCCAACCCAACATCACCCAACATCACCCAACATCACCCAACATCACCCAACATCACCCAACACCCAACCCAACATCAACCCAACCCAACCCAACCCAACATCACCCAACCCAACCCCAACATCAACCCAACACCCAACCCAACACCCAACATCACCCAACACCCAACCCAACATCACCCAACATCACCCACAACACCCAACATCACCCAACATCACCAACATCACCCAACATCACCCAACATCACCCAACATCACCCAACATCACCCAACATCACCCAACACCCAACATCACCCAACATCACCCAACATCACCCAACATCACCTAACATCACCCAACATCACCCAACATCACCCAACATCACCCAACATCACCCAACACCCAACATCACCCAACATCACCCAACATCACCCAACATCACCCAACATCACCCAACATCACCCAACATCACCCAACATCACCCAACATCACCCAACATCACCAACATCACCCAACATCACCCAACACCCAACATCACCCAACATCACCAACACCCAACATCACCCAACCCAACATCACCAACCCAACATCACCCAACATCACCCAACATCACCCAACATCACCCAACATCACCCAACATCACCCAACCCAACATCACCCAACATCACCCAACATCACCCAACATCAACATCACCCAACATCACCAACATCAACATCACCCAACATCACCCAACATCAACCCAACATCACCCAACATCACCAACATCACCAACATCACCCAACATCACCCAACATCACCCAACATCACCCAACATCACCCAACATCACCTAACATCACCCAACATCACCCAACATCACCAACATCACCCAACATCACCCAACATCACCCAACATCACCCAACATCACCCAACATCACCCAACATCACCCAACATCACCCAACATCACCCAACATCACCAACATCACCCAACATCACCCAACACCCAACATCACCCAACATCACCCAACCCAACCCAACATCAACCCCAACACCCAACCCAACCCAACACCCAACCCAACACCCAACATCACCCAACATCACCCAACACCCAACACCCAACATCACCCAACATCACCCAACACCCAACCCAACATCACCCAACATCACCCAACATCACCCAACATCACCCAACATCACCCAACATCACCCAACATCACCCAACATCACCCAACATCACCCAACATCACCCAACATCACCCAACATCACCCAACATCACCCAACATCACCCAACATCACCCAACATCACCCAACATCACCTAACATCACCATCATCACCCAACATCACCCAACATCACCATCACCCAACATCACCCAACATCACCCAACATCACCCAACATCACCCAACATCACCCAACATCACCAACATCACCCAACATCACCCAACATCACCAACATCACCCAACATCACCCAACATCACCCAACATCACCCAACATCACCCAACATCACCCAACATCACCCAACATCACCCAACATCACCAACACCCAACATCACCCAACATCACCCAACATCACCCAACATCACCCAACATCACCAACACCCAACATCACCCAACATCACCCAACATCACCCAACATCACCCAACATCACCAACACCCAACATCACCCAACATCACCCAACATCACCCAACATCACCCCACATCACCTAACATCACCCAACATCACCTAACATCACATAACATCACCCAACACACCCAACATCACCCAACATCACCTAACATCACATAACATCACCCAACACACCCAACATCACCCAACATCACCTAACATCACATAACATCACCCAACACACCTAACATCACCCAACACCACCTAATATCACCCAACATCACCCAACATCACCCAACATCACCTAACATCACCCAACATCACATAACATCACCCAACATCACCAACATCACCCAACATCACCCAACATCACCCAACATCACCCAACACCCAACCCAACATCACCAACCCAACACCCAACCCCAACCCAACATCACCCAACATCACCCAACATCACCAACATCACCCAACATCACCCAACACCCAACATCACCCAACATCACATCACCCAACATCACCCAACATCACCAACATCCAACATCACCCAACATCACCCAACATCACCCAACATCACCCAACATCACCCAACATCACCCAACATCACCCAACATCACCAACATCACCCAACATCACCCAACATCACCCAACATCAACATCACCCAACATCACCCAACATCACCAACATCACCCAACATCACCCAACATCACCCAACATCACCCAACATCACCCAACATCACCCAACACCCACCAACACCCAACACCCAACACCCAACATCACCCAACATCACCCAACATCACCAACATCACCCAACACCCAACATCACCCAACATCACCCAACATCAACCCAACATCACCCAACATCACCAACACCCAACATCACCCAACATCACCCAACATCACCCAACACCCAACATCACCCAACATCACCAACATCACCCAACATCACCCAACATCACCCAACATCACCCAACATCACCCAACATCACCCAACATCACCCAACATCAACATCACCCAACATCACCCAACATCACCCAACATCACCCAACATCACCCAACATCACCTAACATCACCTAACATCAACCGACATCACCTAACATAACCCCACATCACCCAACATCACCCAACATCACCAACATCACCCAACATCACCCAACATCACCCAACATCACCCAACATCACCCAACATCACCTAACATCACCCAACATCACCCAACATCACCCAACACCCAACATCACCCAACATCACCCAACATCCAACCCAACCCAACCCAACACCCAACATCACCCAACATCACCCAACCCAACACCCAACATCACCCAACACCCAACATCACCCAACATCACCCAACATCACCAACATCACCCAACATCACCCAACATCACCCAACATCACCCAACATCACCTAACATCACCCAACATCACCCAACATCACCCAACATCACCCAACATCACCCAACATCACCCAACATCACCTAACATCACCCAACATCACCCAACATCACCCAACATCACCCAACATCACCCAACACCAACATCACCCAACATCCAACATCACCAACATCACCCAACATCACCCAACATCACCCAACATCACCAACATCACCCAACATCACCCAACATCACCCAACATCACCCAACATCACCCAACATCACCCAACATCACCTAACATCACCCAACATCACCCAACATCACCCAACATCACCCAACATCACCCAACATCACCCAACATCACCCAACATCACCAACATCACCCAACATCACCCAACATCACCCAACACCCAACATCACCAACATCACCCAACATCACCCAACATCCAACATCACCCAACATCACCAACATCACCCAACATCACCCAACATCACCCAACATCACCAACATCACCCAACATCACCCAACATCACCCAACATCACCCAACATCACCCAACATCACCCAACATCACCCAACATCACCTAACATCACCCAACATCACCCAACATCACCCAACATCACCCAACATCACCCAACATCACCTAAGATCACCCAAAATCACCTAACCTCTCCCAACATCACCTAACAACACCTAACGTCACCAAAAATCACCTAACATCACCTAACATCACACAACATCACCCAACATCACCTAACATAACCCAACATCACCCAACAACATCACCCAACATCCCAACATCACCCAACATCACCCAACATCACCCAACATCACCCAACATCACCCAACACCCAACATCACCCAACATCACCCAACATCACCCAACATCACCCAACATCACCCAACATCACCCAACATCACCCAACATCACCCAACATCACCCAACATCACCCAACATCACCCAACATCACCCAACATCACCCAACATCACCCAACATCACCCAACATCACCTAACATCACCCAACATCACCCAACATCACCCAACATCACCCAACATCACCCAACATCACCCAACATCACCAACATCACCCAACATCAACATCACCCAACATCACCCAACATCACATAACATCACCCAACACCCAACACACCCAACATCACCAACATCACCTAACACCACATAACATCACCCAACACACCCAACATCACCCAACATCACCTAACATCACCTAACATCACCCAACACACCCAACATCACCCAAAATCACCCAACATCACCCAACCCAACATCACCCAACATCACCCAACACCCAACATCACCCAACATCACCCAACATCACCCAACATCACCCAACATCACCCAACATCACCCAACATCACCCAACATCACCCAACATCACCCAACATCACCCAACATCACCCAACATCACCCAACATCACCCAACATCACCCAACATCACCCAACATCACCAACATCACCCAACATCACCCAACACCCAACATCACCTAACATCACCCAACATCACCCAACATCACCCAACATCACCCAACATCACCCAACATCACCCAACACCACCTAACATCACCTAACATCACCCAACATCACCTAACATCACCTAACATCACCCAACAACATCACCTAACATCACCAAACATCACCAAACATCACCAAACATCACATAACATCACCAAACAACACAAAACATCACAAAACATCACCACACATCACCAAACATCACATAACATCACCTAACATCACCCAACATCACCCAACATCACCCAACATCACCCAACATCACCCAACATCACCCAACATCACCCAACATCACCCAACATCACCCAACATCACCCAACATCACCCAACATCACCCAACATCACCCAACATCACCAACATCACCCAACATCACCCAACATCCAACATCACCCAACATCACCCAACATCACCAACATCACCCAACATCACCCAACATCACCCAACATCACCTAACATCACCCAACATCACCTAACATCACCCAACATTACCTAACATCACCTAACATCACCCACCATCACCCAACATCACCTAACATCACCAAACATCAACTAACATCACCCAACATCACCTAACATCACCCAACATCTCCCAACATCACCCAACATCACCCAACATCACCCAACACCCAACATCACCCAACATCACCCAACACCCAACATCACCAACATCACCCAACATCACCCAACATCACCCAACATCACCCAACATCACCGAACATCTCCCAACATCACCTAACATCACCCAACATCACCCAACATCACCCAACATCACCCAACATCACCCAACATCACCCAACATCACCTAACGTCACCCAACATCACCCAACATCACCCAACATCACCTAACATCACCCAACATCACCCAACATCACCCAACATCACCCAACACCCAACATCACCCAACATCACCCAACATCACCCAACATCACCCAACATCACCCAACATCACCCAACATCACCCAACATCACCCAACATCACCCAACATCACCCAACATCACCAACATCACCCAACATCACCCAACATCACCCAACATCACCCAACATCACCAACATCACCCAACATCACCCAACATCACCAAACATCACCCAACATCACCCAACATCACCTAACATCACCTAACATCACCTAACGTCACCCAACATCACCCAACATCACCCAACATCACCAAACATCCCCTCACAGCACCCAACACCACCCACCATCACCCAACATCACCCAACACCCAACACCCAACATCACCTAACATCACCCAACATCACCAAACATCACCTAACATCACCTAACATCACCCAACATCACCCAACATCACCCAACATCACCTAACATCACCCAACATCACCCAACATCACCTAACATCACCAAACAACACCAAACATCACCTAACATCACCAAACATCAACCAACAGCCCCAAACATCACCAAACAACACCAACATCACCCAACATCACCCAACATCACCAACATCACCCAACATCACCCAACACATCACCCAACATCACCCAACATCACCCAACATCACCCAACATCACCCAACATCACCCAACATCACCCAACATCACCCAACATCACCAACATCACCCAACATCACCCAACATCACCCAACATCACCTAACATCACCTAACATCACCCAACATCACCTAACATCACCTAACATCACCCAACATCACCCAACATCACCTAACATCACCTAACATCACCCAACATCACCTAACATCACCTAACATCACCCAACACCACCTAACATCACCTTATTCGACACCGAACATAACCTATTTTCGAGTTTCACCTACACCCATTAGGCCCCCCTCCATTACCATTAACCCCCGCCCAGTTTAATTATCACCATGTAATTTACTGACCCCATTTACCCATTATTCGACACCGAACATAACCTATTTTCGAGTTTCACATACACCCATTAGCCCCCCCCCTCCATTACCATTAGCCCCCGCCCCCTTTAATTATCACCACACAATTTACTGACCCCATTTACCCCTTATTCGATACCGAACATGACCTATTTTCGAGTTTCACCTACACCCATTAGCCCCCCCCCTCCATTACTATTAACCCACGCCCCCCTTAATTATCACCACGCAATTTACTGACCCCATTTACCCATTTTTTGACACCGAACATGACCTATTTTCGAGTTTCTAATAGTTTCGAGGCTAATGGGTGTAGACCCATTAGCCCCCCCTTCATTACCATTAGCCCCCGCCCCCCTTAATTATCACCACGCAATTTACTGACCCCATTTACCCATTATTGGACACCGAACATGACCTATTTTCGAGTTTCACTTACACCCATTAGCCCCCCCTTCATTACCATTAACCCCCGCCGCCCTTAATTACAACCACGCAATTTACTGACCCCATTTACCCATTATTCGACACCGAACATGACCTATTTTCGAGTTTCACCTACACCCATTAGGCCCCCCTCCATTACCATTGACCCCCGCCCCCTTTAATTATTACCACGCAATTTACTGACCCCCTTTACCCCTTATTCGACACCGAACATGACCTATTTTCGAGTTTCACCTACACCCATTAGGCAACCCACCATTACCATTAGCCCGCGCCCCCTTTAATTATCACCACGCAATTTACTGACCCCATTTACCCATTATTCGAAACCGAACATGACCTATTTTCGAGTTTCACCTACACCCATTAGCCCCCCCTTCATTACCATTAGCCCCCGCCCCCCTTAATTACAACCACGCAATTTACTGACCCTCTTTACGTCTTATTCGACACCGAACATGACCTATTTTCGAGTTTCAGTTTCACTTATTAGGCCCCATTCCATTACCATTGACCCCCGCCCCCTTTAATTATTACCACGCAATTTACTGACCCCCTTTACCCCTTATTCGACACCGAACATGACCTATTTTCGAGTTTCACCTACACCCATTAGGCCCCCCACCATTACCATTAGCCCGCGCCCCCTTTAATTATCACCACGCAATTTACTGACCCCATTTACCCCCTATTCGACACCGAACATGACCTATTTTCGAGTTTCACCTACACACATTAGCCCCCCCTTCATTACCATTAGTCCCCGCCCCCTTTAATTATCACCACGCAATTTACTGACCCCATTTACCCATTATTCGACACCAAACATGACCTCTTTTCGAGTTTCATTTACACCCATTAGGCCCCCCTCCATTACCATTAAGCCTTGCCTCCTTTAATTATCACCACGCAATTTACTGACCCCCTTTACCCCTTATTCGACACCGAACATGACCTATTTTCGAGTTTAACCTACACCCATTAGGCCTCCCCACCATTACCATTAGCCCCCACCCCCTTTAATTATCACCACGCATTTTACTTACCCCATTTACCCATTATTCGACACCGAACATAACGTATTTTCGTGTATCACATACACCCATTAGCCCCCCCTCCATTACCATTAGCCCCCTTCCCCTTTAATTATCACCACGCAATTTACTGACCCCAATTACCCCTTATTCGACACCGAACATGACCTATTTTCGAGTTTCACCTACACCCATTAGGCCCCCCTCTATTACCATTAACCCCCGCCCCCCTTAGTTATCACCACGCAATTTACTGACCCCATTTACCTATTATTCGACACCGAACATGAACTATTTTCGAGTTTCACCTACACCCATTAGCCCCCCCTTCATTACCATTAGCCCCCGCCCCCTTTAATTATCACCACGCAATTTACTGACCCCATTTACCCCTTATTGGACACCGAACATAACCTAATTATGAACTCCACCTACTCCCATTAGCCCCCCCCATTACCATTAACCCCAGCCCCCTCTGATTATCACCACTCAATTGCGTGGTGATAATTAAAGGGGGCGGGGGTCAATGGTAATGGAGGGGGGCCTAATGGGTGAAGGTGAAACTCGAAAATAGGTCATGTTCGGTGTCGAATAAGGGGTAAACAGTCAGTAATGCGTGGTGATAAAAGGGTATGTTAAACAGTAATGGAGGGGGCTTTAATGTAGGTGAAACTCGAAAATTGTATTTCATGTTCGGTGTCGAATAATGGTAAATGGGGTCAGTAATTAAGGGCGGGGCTAATGGTAATGAAAGGGCTAATGTAGGTGAAACCTGAAAATAGGTCATGTTCGTGTCGAATAATGGGTAAATGTGATAATTAAATCGAAATAAATGTAATGGAGGCTAATAGGTGTAGGTGAAACTCGAAAATAGGTCGTTCGTGTGTCGAGAACAGGTAACAGTCTGCGTCTCAAAGTCTGACAAGTAAAATGGCATGTCGAATAAGTAAATCAGTAAATTGGTGGTGATAATACGGCAAAATAAATGCAACGAGGGAAATTCATATGGTGAAACTGAAACATCCTGGTGTCTGAACATGTAACGGTCGCAAACCGTATGATAATCAAAGATGTACCACTAATGGGAGTGACATGCGGTGAAACCGAAAACAGGTCATGTTCGGTCGAATAACGAAATAAGTAAATTGCGTGGTGCGACAAAGATGGCCAGCCAATGGTACGAGGGGTCTATTTGACGGTGAAACTCGAATCGGTCAATGCCGGTGTCGAATACGGAGGGGGCCTAGTGGGTGAAGGTGAAACTCGACCTATTTTCGAGTTTCTCATACACCTATTAGTCCCCCTTCATTACCATTAGCCCCCGCCCCCTTTAATTATCACCAAGCAATTTACTGACCCCATTTACCAATTATTCGAAACCGAAAATGACCTATTTTCGAGTTTCACCAACACCCATTAGCCCCCCCTTCATTACCATTAACCCCCGCCCCCCTTAATTATCACCACGCAATTTCCTGACCCCATTTACCCATTATTCGACACCGAACATGACCTATTTTCGAGTTTCACCTACACCCATTAGTCCCCTCCATTACTTCACATTAACCCAAGCGCCCCTTTAATTATCACCACGCAATTTACTGACCCCATGTACCCATTTTTTGACACCGAACATGACCTATTTTCGAGTTTCATTTCCAATGGGTACACCCATTAGCCCCCTCCATTACCATTAACCCCGCCCCTTTAATTATCACCACGCAATTTACTGACCCCATTTTACCATTATTCGACACCGAACATGACCTATTTTCGAGTTTCACTTACACCCATTAGCCCCTTCATTACCATTAACCCCGCCCCCTTAATTATCACCACGCAATTTACTGACCCCATTTACCCCTTATTCGACACCGAATATGACTTATTTTCGAGTTTCACCTACACCCATTAGGCCCCCTCCATTACCATTAACCCTGCCCCTTTAATTATTACCACGCAATTTATTGACCCCTTACCCTTATTCGACACCGAACATGACCCATTTTCGAGTTTCACCTACACCCACTAAACCCCCTCCAGTATTATTAACCCCCGCCCCAGTTATTTATCAACATGCACTTTACTGACCCTATTTACCCATTATTCGACACCGAACATGACCTTTTTTTGAGTTTCACCTACACCCACTAGGCCCCCTCCATTATTATTAACTCCCGCCCCATTTAATTATCAACATGCAATTTACTGACCTTATTTTTCCATTATTCGACACCGAAAATGACCTATTTTCGAGTTTCACCATCAAGCATTAGGCCGCCCTCCATTACAATTAACCCCCGCCCCCTTTAATTATCACCACCTAATTTACTGACCCCATTTACCCATTATTCGACACCGAACATGACCTATTTTCGAGTTTCACCTACACCCATTAGGCGCCCCGTCCTTACCATTAACCCGCGCGCCCCTTAATTAACACCACGCAATTTACTGACCCCATTTACCCATTATTCGACACCGAACATGACCTATTTTCGAGTTTCACCTACACCCATTAGCCTCCCCCTCATTACCATTAGCCCTCGCCCCCTTTAATTATCACCACGCAATTTACTGACCCCATTTACCCATTATTCGACACCGAACATGACCTCTTTTCGAGTTTCACCTACACCCATTAGGCCCCCCTCCATTACCATTAGCCCCCGCCCCCCTTAATTATCACCACGCAATTTACTGACCCCATTTACCCATTATTCGACACCGAACATGACCTATTTTCGAGTTTCACCTACACCCATTAGGCCCCCCTCCATTACCATTAACCCCCGCCCCCTTTAATTATCACCACGCAATTTACTGACCCCATTTACCCATTATTCGACACCGAACATGACCTATTTTCGAGTTTCACCTACACCCATTAGGCCCCCCTCCATTACCATTAACCCCCGCCCCCTTTAATTATCACCACGCAATTTACTGACCCCATTTACCCATTATTCGACACCGAACATGACCTATTTTCGAGTTTCACCTACACCCATTAGGCCCTCCTCCATTACCATTAGCCCCCGCCCCTTTATTACCACCACGCAATTTACTGACCCCATTTACCCATTATTCGACACCGAACATGACCTATTTTCGAGTTTCACCTACAGCCATTAGGTCCCTTACCATTAACCCACGCTCCCTTTAATTATCACCACGCAATTTACTGACCCCATTTACCCATTATTCGACACCGAACATGACCTATTTTCGAGTTTCACCTACACCCATTAGGCCCCCCTCCATTACCATTAACCCCCGCCCCCTTTAATTATCACCACGCAATTTACTGACCCCATTTACCCATTATTCAACACCGAACACGACCTATTTTCGAGTTTCACCTACACCCATTAGCCCCCCCTTCATTACCATTAGCCTCCGGATCCTTTAATTATCACCACGCAACTTACTGACCCTATTTATCAATTATTCGACACCGAACATGACCTCTTTTCGAGTTTCACCTACACCCATTAGGCCCCCCTCCATTACCATTAACCCTTGCCCCCTTTAATTATCACCACGCAATTTATTGACCCCCTTTACCCCTTATTAGACACCGAACATGACCTATTTTCGAGTTTCACCTACACCCATTAGGCCCTCCTCCATTACCATTAACCCCCGCCCCCTGTAATTATCACCACGCAATTTACTGACCCCATTTACCAATTATTCGAAACCGAACATAAACTATTTTCGAGTTTCACCTACACCCATTAGCCCCCCTTTCATTACCATTAGCCCTCGCCCCTTTTAATTATCACCACGCAATTTACTGACCCCATTTACCCATTATTCGACACCGAACATAAACTATTTTCGAGTTTCACCTACACCCATTAGGCCCCCCTCCATTACCATTAACCCTTGCCCCCTTTAATTATCACCACGCTATTTACTGACCCCCTTTACACCTTATTCGACACCGAACATGACCTATTTTCGAGTTTCACCTACACCCATTAGGCCCCCCTCCATTACCATTAACCCCCGCCCTGTTTAATTATCACCATGCAATTTACTGACCCCATTTACCCATTATTCAACACCGAACATAACCTATTTTCGAGTTTCACATACACCCATTAGCCCCCCCCTCCATTACCATTATCCCCCGCCCCCTTTAATTATCACCACGCAATTTACTGACCCCATTTACCCCTTATTCGACACCGAACATGACCTATTTTCCAGTATCACCTACACCCATTAGGCCCCCCCTCCATTACCATTAACCCCCGCCCCCCTTAATTATCATCACGCAATTTACTGACCCCATTTACCCATTATTCGACATAGAACATGACCTATTTTCGAGTTTCACCTACACCCATTAGCCCCCCCTTCATTAACATTAGCCCCCGCCCCCCTTAATTATCACCACGCAATTTACTGACCCCATTTACCCATTATTCGACACCAAACATGACCTATTTTCGGTATTCACCTACAATCATTAGCCTCCCCTTCATTACCATTAGCCCTCGCCCCCCTTAATTATCACCACGCAATTTACTGACCCCATTTACCCATTATTCGACACCGAACATGACCTATTTTCGAGTTTCACCTACACCCATTAGCCCCCTTCATTACCATTAACCGCCCCCCTTAATTACCACCACGCAATTTACCGACCCTATTTACCCATTATTCGACACTGAACATGACATATTTTTGAGTTTCACCTTCACCCACTAGGCCCCCCTCCATTACCATTAACCCCCGCCCCCTTTAATTATCACCTCGCAATTTACTGACCCCATTTACCCATTATTCGACACCTAACATGACCTATTTTTTAATTTCACCTACACCCATTAAGCCCCCCTCCCTTACCATTAACCATTGCCCCCTTTAATTATCACCACGCAATTTATTGACCCCCTTTACCCCTTATTCGACACCGAACATAACATATTTTCGTGTTTCACATACACCCATTAGCCACCCCTTCATTACCATTTACCCACGCCCCCTTTAATTATCACCACGCAATTTACTGACCCCATTTACCCATTATTCGACACCGAACATGACCTATTTTTGAGTTTCACCTACACCCATTAGCCCCCCATTACCATTAACCCACCCCCTTAATTATCACCACCACGCAATTTACTGACCCCATTTACCCATTATTCGACACCTAACATGACCTATTTTCGAGTTTCACCTACACCCATCAGCCCCTCCTCCATTACCATTAACCCCCGCCCCCTTTACTTATCACCACGCAATCAACTGACCCCATTTACCCATTACTCGACACCGAATATGACTTATTTTCGAGTTTCACCCACACCCATTAGCTCCCCTCCATTACCATTAACCCCGCCCCTTTAATTATAACCACGCAATTTATTGACACAATATACCAGTTATTAGACAAAGAACATGACCTCTTTTCGAGTTTCACCTACACCCATTAGCCCCTCCATTACCATTAGCCCCGCCCCTTTAATTATCACCACGCAATTTACTGACCCCATTTACCCATTATTCGACACCGAACATGACCTATTTTCGAGTTTCACCTACACCCATTAGGCCCTCCATTACCATTAACCCCGCCCTTTAATTATCACCACGCAATTTCCTGACAACATTTACCCATTATTCGACACCGAACATGACCTATTTTCGAGTTTCACCTACACCCACTAGGCCCCCTCCATTATTATTAACCCGCCCCATTTAATTATCAACATGCAATTTACTGACCTTATTTACCCATAATTCGACACCGAAAATGACCTATTTTTGAGTTTCACCTACACCCACTAGGCCCCCTCCATTATTATTAACTCCCGCCCCATTTAATTATCAACATGCAATTTACTGACCTTATTTTTCCATTATTCGACACCGAAAATGACCTATTTTCGAGTTTCACCACACCCATTAGGGCCCCCTCCATTACCATTAACCCTGCCCCTTCTTATTATCACCATGCAATTTACTGACCCCATTTACCCATTATTCGACACCGAACATGACCTATTTTCGAGTTTCACCTACACCCATTAGTCCGCCCATTACCATTAACCCCCGCCCACTTAATTATCACCACGCAATTTACTGACCCCATTTACCCATTATTCGACACCGAACATGACCTATTTTCGAGTTTCACCTACACCCATTAGCCCCCCCTCCATTACCATTATCCCTCGCCCCTGTGAATTATCACCACGCAATTTACTGACCCCATTTACCCCTTATTCGACACCGAACATGACCTATTTTCGAGTTTCACCTACATCCATTAGGCCCCCCTCCATTACCATTATGCCCCGCCCCCTTTAATTATCATCACGCTATTTACTGACCCAATTTACCCATTATTGGACACCGAACATGACCTATTTTCGAGTTTCACCTACACCCATTAGCCCCCCCTCCATTACCATTAACCCTTGCCCATTTTAAATATCACCACGCAATTTACTGACCCCATTAACCCATTATCTGACACCGAACATGACCAATTTTCGAGTTTCACCTACACCCATTAGGCCCCCCTCCTTTACCATTAACCCTGCCCCTTAATTATCACCACGCAATTTACTGACCCCATTTACCCATTATCTGACACTGAATATGACCTATTTTCGAGTTTCACCTACACCCATTAGCCCCCTCCATTACCATTAACCCTGCCCCTTTAATTATCACCACGCAATTTACTGACCCTATATACCCATTATTCGACACCGAACATGACCTCTTCTCGAGTTTCACCTAAACCCATTAGGCCCCTATCCATTACCATTAACCCTTGCCCCCTTTAATTATCACCACGCAATTTACTGACCCCATTTACCCCTTATTCGACACCTAAGATGACCTTTGTTCGAGTTTCACTTCACACCCATTAGGCCCCTCCATTACCATTAGCCCTGCCCTTTTAATTATCACTACGCAATTTACTGACCCGATTTACCCATTATTCGACACCGAACATATCCTATTTTCGAGTTTTACCTATACCCATTAGCCCCCCCTCCATTACCATTAACCCTTGCCCCCTTTAATTATCACCACGCAATTTACTGACCCCATTTACCCATAATTCGACACCGAACATGACCTATTTTTGAGTTTCACCTACACCCATTAGGCCCCTCCATTACTTCATTAACCCTGCCCCTTTAATTATCACCACGCAATTTACTGACCCCATTTACCCTTTATTCGACACCGAACATGACCTATTTTCGAGTTTCACCTACACCCATTAGCTCCCTCCATTACCATTATCCCCCTCCCTCTTTAATTATCACCCACTAATTTACTGACCACATTTACCCATTATTCGACACTGAACATGACCTATTTTCGAGTTTCACATACACCCATTAGCTCTCCCCTCCATTACCATTAGCCCCCGCCCTGTTTAATTATCCCCCCGCCATTAACTGACCCCATTAACCCAATATTCGACACCGAACATGACTTATTTTCGAGTTTCACCTACACCCATTATGCCCCCATACATTAACATTAACCCTATCCCCCTTTAATTATCACCAAGCAATTTAATGACCCCCTTTACCCCTTATTCGACACCGAATATGACCTATTTTCGAGTTTCACTACACCCATTAGCCCCCTCCATTACCATTAGCCCCGCCCCTTTAATTATCACCACGCAATTTACTGACCCTATTTACCCATTATTCGACACTGAACATGACCTATTTTCGAGTTTCACATACACCCATTAGGCCCCCCTCCATTACCATAAACCACCGCCCCAATTAATTATCACAACGCAATAAACTGACCCGATTTACCCATTATTCGACACCGAACATAACCAATTTTCGAGTTTCACTCTACACCCATTAGCCCCCTCCATTACCATTAACCCTGCCCCTTAATTATCACCACGCAATTTACTGACCCCATTTACCCATTATTCGACACTGAACATGACCTATTTTCGAGTTTCACCTACAACCATTAGGCCCCCCTCCATTACCATTAACCCTTGCCCATTTTAATTATCACCACGCAATTTACTGACCCCATTTACCCCTTATTCGACACCGAACATGACCTATTTTCGAGTTTCACCTACACCCATTAGGCCCCTCCATTACCATTAACCTCTGCCCCTTTAATTATCACCACGCAATTTACTGACCCCATTTACCCCTTATTCGACACCGAACATGACCTATTTTCGAGTTTCACCTACATCCATTAGGCCCCCCTCCATTACCATTATGCCCCGCCCCCTTTAATTATCACCACGCAATTTACTGACCCCATTTAACCATTATTCGACACCGAACATGACCTATTTTCGAGTTTCACCTTCACCCATTAGGCCCCCCTTCATTACCATTAACCCCTGCCCCTTAATTATCACCACGCAATTTACTGACCCCATTTACCCCTTATTCGACACCGAACATGACCTATTTTCGAGTTTCACCTACATCCATTAGGCCCCCCTCCATTACCATTAACCCCCGCCCCCCTTAATTATCACCACGCAATTTACTGACCCCATTTACCCATTATTCGACACCGAACATAATGTATTTTCGTTTTTCACCTACACCCATTAGCCAACCCTCCATTACCATTAGCCCCCTCCCCCTTTAATTATCACCACGCAATTTACTGACCCCATTTACCCCTTATTCGACACCGAACATGACCTATTTTCGAGTTTCACCTACATCCATTAGTGGCCCCTCCATTACCATTAACCCCTGCCCCTTTAATTATCACCACGCAATTTACTGACCCCATTTACCCATTATTCGACACTGAACATGACCTATTTTCGAGTTTCACCTACAATTATTAGTCCCCCTTCATTACCATTAACCCCCGCCCCCTTTAATTATCACCACGCAATTTACTGACCCCATTTACCCCCTATTGGACACCGAACATGACCTATTTTCGAGTTTCACCTACACCCATTAGCCCCCCCTTCATTACCATTAACCTCCATCCCCCTTAATTATCACCACGCAATTTACTGACCCCATTTACCCATTATTCGACACCGAACATGACCTATTTTCGAGTTTCACCTACACCCATTAGCCCCCCCTTCATTACCATTAACCCCCGCCCCCCTTAATTACCACCACGCAATTTACTGACCCCATTTACCCATTATTCGACACCGAACATGACCTATTTTCGAGTTTCACCTACACCCATTAGGCCCCCCTCCATTACCATTAACACTTGCCCATTTTAATTATCATCACGCTATTTACTGACCCAATTTACCCCTTATTCGACACCGAACATGACGTATTTTCGAGTTTCACCTACACCCATTAGGCCCCCCTCCATTACCATTAACCCCCGCCCCCTTTAATTATCACCACGCAATTTACTGACCCAATTTTCCCCTTATTCGACACCCAACATGACCTATTTTCGAGTTTCACCTACACCCATTAGGCCCCCTTCATTACCATTAACCCTTGCCCGTTTTAATTATCACCACGCAATTTACTGACCCCATTTACCCATTATTCGACACCGAACATGACCTATTTTCGAGTTTCACCTACACCCATTAGCCCCCCCTTCATTACCATTAACCCGCGCTCCCCTTAATTACCACCACGCAATTTACTGACCCCATTTACCCATTATTCGACACCGAACATGACCTATTTTCGAGTTTCACCTACACCATTATGCCCCCCTCCATTAACAATAACCCCGCCCCTTTAATTATCACCACGCAATATACTGACCCCATTTACCCATTATTCGACACCGAACATGAATTATTTTCGAGTTTCACCTACACCCATTAGCCTCCCCCTCATTACCATTAGCCCTCGCCCCCTTTAATTATCACCACGCAATTTAGTGACCCCATTAACCCATTATTTGACACCGAACATGACCTCTTTTCGAGTTTCACCTACACCCATTAGGCCCCCCTCCATTACCCTTAACCCTGTCCCGTTTTAAATATCACCACGCAATTGACTGACCCCATTTACCCCTTATTCGACACCGAACAGGACCTATTTTCGAGGTTCACCTACACCCATTCGCCCCTTCATTACCATTAACCCTGCCCCTTTAATTATCACCACGCAATTTACTGACCCCATTTACCCATTATTCGACACCGAACATGACCTATTTTCGAGTTTCACGTACACCCATTAGCCCCCTCCATTACTATCAACCCCTGCCCCCTTTAATTATCACCACGCAATTTACTGACCCATTTAACCCCTATTGGAAACCGAACATGTCCTATTTTCGAGTTTCACCTACACCCATTAGGCCCCTCCATTACCATTAACCCCTGCCCCTTTCATTATCACCACGCAATTTACTGACCCCATTTCCCCCTTATTGGACACCGAACATGACCTATTTTCGAGTTTCACCTACACCCATTAGGCCCCCTCCATTACCATTAACCCCTGCCCCTTTATTATCACCACGCAATTTATTGACCCACTTTACCCCTTATTCGACACCGAACATGACCTATTTTCTAGTTTCACGAACACCCATTAGCCCCCTTCATTACCATTAGCCCCCGCCCCCCTTAATTATCACCACGCAATTTACTGACCCCATTTACCCCTTATTCGACACCGAACATGACCTATTTTCGAGTTTCACCTACATCCATTAGGCCCCTCCATTACCATTAACCCTGCCCCTTTAATTATCACCACGCAATTTATTGACCCCCTTTACCCATTATTAGACACCGAACATGACCTATTTTCGAGTTTCACCTACACCCATTAGGCCCCTCCATTACCATTAACCCTCCCCCTTTAATTCTCACCCCGCAAGTTAAGGACCCCATTTACCCATTATACGACACCGAACATGACCTTTTTTCGATTTTCACCTTCACCCTTGAGGCACCCCTCCATTAACATTAGCCCGCGGACCCTTTAATTATCACTACGCAATTTACTGACCCGATTTACCCATTATTCGACACCGAACATGAACTATTTTCGAGTTTTACCTATACCCATTAGCCCCCCCTCCATTACCATTAACCCTTGCCCCCTTTAATTATCACCACGCAATTTACTGACCCCATTTACCCATAATTCGACACCGAACATGACCTATTTTCGAGTTTCACCTACAACCATTAGCCCCCTCCATTACCATAAACCCCCTGCCCTTTAATTATCACCACGCAATTTACTGACCCCATTTACCCATTATTCGACACCGAACATGACCTATTTTCGAGTTTCACACACCCATTAGGCCCCCTCCATTACCATTAGCCCCCGCCCTACTTAATTATCACCACACAATTTACTGACCCCATTTACCCATTATTCGACACCAAATATGACCTATTTTCGAGTTTTACCTACACCCATTAGCCCCCCTCCATTACCATTAACCCCGCCCCTTTAATTATCACCACGCAATTTACTGACCCCATTTACCCATTATTCGACACCGAACATGACCTATTTTCGAGTTTCACCTACACCCATTAGCCCCCCCTTCATTACCATTAACCCCCGCCCCGTTTAATTATAACCAAGCAATTTATTGACCCCCTTTACCCTTATTGGACCCCGAACATGAACTATTTTCGAGTTTCACCTACACCCATTAGGCCCCTCCATTACCATTAACCCTTGCCCCATTTAATTATCACCACGCAATTTACTGACCCCATTTACCCATAATTCGACACCGAACATGACCTATTTTCGAGTTTCACCTACACCTATTAGTCCCCCTTCATTACCATTAGCCCCCGCCCCCTTTAATTATCACCACGCAATTTACTGACCCCATTTACCCATTATTCGACACCGAACATGACCTATTTTCGAGTTTCACCTACACCCATTAGCCCCTTCATTACCATTAACCCTGCCCCTAATTATCACCACGCAATTTACTGACCCTATTTACCCATTATCTGACACCGAACATGACCTATTTTCGAGTTTCCACCTACACCCATTAGCCCCTCCATTACCATTAACCCCTGCCCCCATTAATTATCACCACGCAATTTATTCACCCCCTTTACCCCTTATTCGACACCGAACATGACCTATTTTCGTGTTTCACCAACACCCATTAGCCCCCCCTGCATTACCATTAGCCCAGCCCCTTAATTATCACCACGCAATTTACTGACCCCATTTACCCATTATCTGACACCGAACATGACCTATTTTCGAGTTTCACCTACACCCATTAGGCCCTCAATTACAATTAACCCCCGCCCCCTTTAATTATCACCATGCAATTAACTGAACCTATTTACCCATTATT
The DNA here is from genome assembly GCF_024679095.1 of Eriocheir sinensis. NCBI lineage: Eukaryota > Metazoa > Arthropoda > Malacostraca > Decapoda > Varunidae > Eriocheir > Eriocheir sinensis. The sequence continues at coordinate 23,779,798 of NC_066521.1, read as the reverse complement.
CGACACCGAACATGACCTCCTTTCGAGTTTCACCTACACCCATTAGGCCCCCCTCCATTACCATTAGCGCCCCCCCGCTGTAATTATCACCACGCAATTTACTGACCCCATTTACCCATTATTCAACACCGAACACGACCTATTTTCGAGTTTCACCTACACCCATTAGCCCCCTCCATTACCATTAACCTGCCCTTTAATTATCACCACGCAATTTATTGACCCCATTTACCCTTATTCGACACCGAACATGACCTATTTTCGAGTTTCACTTACACCCATTAGGCCCCCTCCATTACCATTATCCCCCGACCCATTTAATTATCACCACGCAATTTACTGACCCCATTTACCCATTATTCGACACCGAACATGACCTATTTTCGAGTTTCACCTACACCCATTAGGTCCCCTCCATTACCATTAACCCTGCCCCTTTAATTATCACCACGCAATTTACTGACCCCATTTACCTATTATTCTGACACCGAACATGACCTATTTTCGAGTTTCACCTACACCCATTAGCCCCCTCCATTACCATTAACCCTGCCCCTTTAATTATCACCACGCAATTTATTGACCCCATTTACCCTTATTCGACACCGAACATGACCTATTTTCGAGTTTCACCACACCCATTAGCCCCCTCCATTACCATTAACCCGCCCCTTAATTACCACCACGCAATTTACTGACCCCATTTACCCATTATTCGACACCGAACATGACCTATTTTCGAGTTTCACCTACACCTATTAGTCCCCCTTCATTACCATTAGCCCGCGCCCACTTTAATTATCACCACGCAATTTACTGACCCCATTTACCCATTATTCGAAACCGAACATGACCTATTTTCGAGTTTCACCTACACCCATTAGGCCCCCCTCCATTACCATTAGCCCCGCCCCTTTAATTATCACCACCATTATTCGACACCGAACATGACTTATTTTGAGTTTCATACACCCATTAGCCCCTCCATTACCATTAGCCCCCGCCCTCTTTAATTATCACCACGCAATTTATTGACCCCCTTTACCCCTTATTAGACACCGAACATGACCTATTTTCGAGTTTCACCTTCACCCATTAGGCCCTCCTCCATTACCATTAACCCCCTCCCCCTGTAATTATCACCACGTAATTTACTGACCCCATTTACCCATTATTCGACATAGAACATGACCTATTTTCGAGTTTCACCTACACCCCTTTCATTACCATTAGCCCTCGCCCCTTTTAATTATCACCACGCTATCTACTGACCCCATTTACCCATCATTCGACACAGAACATGAAATATTTTAGAGTTTCACCTACACCCATTACCCCCCCTTCATTACGATTATTAGCCCTGCCCCTTTAATTATCACCACGCAATTTACTGACCCATTTACCCCCTATTGGACACCGAACATGGCCTATTTTCGAGTTTCACCTACACCCATTAGCCCCCCCGTCATTACCCTTAGCCCCGGCCCCCGTTTTTTATCACCACGCAATTTACTGACCCCATTTACCCCTTATTCGACACCGAACATGACCTATTTTCGAGTTTCACCTACACCCATTAGGCCCCCCTCCATTGCCATTAACCCTCGATAATTTTAATTATCACCAGGCAATTTACTGACCCCATTTACCCATTATTCGACACCGAACATGAAATATTTTCGAGTTTCACCCACACCCATTAGGCCCCCTCCATTACCATTAACCCTGCCCCTTTAATTATCACCACGCAATTTACTGACCCCATTTACCCATTATTCGACACCGAACATGACCTATTTTCGAGTTTCACACCCATTAGGCCCCTCCATTACCATTAACCCTGCCCTTTAATTATCACCACGCAATTTATTGACCCCCTTTACCCATTATTCGACACCGAACATGACCTATTTTCGAGTTTCACCTACACCCATTAGCCCTCCCTTCATTACCATTAACCCTTGCCCCCTTTAATTATAACCACGCAATTTACTGACCCCATTTACCCATTATTCGACACCGAACATGGCCTATTTTCGAGTTTCACCTACACCCATTAGCCCCCCCTTCATTACCATTAACCCTTGCCCATTTTAATAATCACCACGCAATTTACTGACCCCATTTATCCATTATTAGACACCAAACATGACCTATTTTCGAGTTTCACCTACACCCATTAGCGCCCCCTCCATTATTATTAACCCCCGCCCCATTTAATTATCAACATGCAATTTACTGACCTTATTTACCCATTATTCGACACCGAAAATGACCTATTTTCGAGTTTCACCATCAAGCATTAGGCCGCCCTCCATTACCATTAACCCCCGCCCCCTTTAATTATCACCACCTAATTTACTGACCCCATTTACCCATTATTCGACACTGAACATGACCTATTTTCGAGTTTCACTTACACCCATTAGCCCTCCCCTCCATTACCATTAGCCCCCGCCCTCTTTAATTATCACCACGCAATTTACTGACCCCATTTACCCATTATTCGACACTGAACATGACCTATTTTCGAGTTTCACTTACACCCATTAGCCCTCCCCTCCATTACCATTAGCCCCCGCCCTCTTTAATTATCACCACGCAACTTACTGACCCCATTTACCTCCTATTCGACACCAAACATGACCTATTTTCGAGTTTCACCTACACCCATTAGGCCCCCCTCCATTACCATTAACCCCCGCCCCCTTAATTATCACCACGCAATTTACTGACCCGATTTACCCATTATTCGACACCGAACATGACCTATTTTCGAGTTTCACCTACACCCATTAGCCCCCCCTCCATTACCATTAACCCTTGCCCATTTTAATTATCACCACGCAATTTACTGACCCCATTTACCCCTTATTCGACACCGAACATGACCTATTTTCGAGTTTCACCTACACCCATTAGGCCCCCCTCCATTACCATTAACCCCCGCCCCCTTTAATTATCACCACGCAATTTACTGACCCCATTTACCCCCTATTGGACACCGAACATGACCTATTTTCGAGTTTCACCTACACCCATTAGCCCCATTCATTACCATTAGCCACCTGACCCTTAAAATATCACCACGAAATTTACTTACCCCATTTACCCATTATTCGACACCGAACATGACCTATTTTCGAGTTTCACCTACACCCATTAGGCCCCCCTCCATTACCATTAACCCTTGCCCATTTTAATTATCACCACGCAATTTACTGACCCCATTTACCCCTTATTCGACACCGAACATGACCTATTTTCGAGTTTCACCTACATCCATTAGTCCCCCCTCCATTACCATTAACCCCCGCCCCCTTTATTTATCAACACGCAACTTACTGACCCCATTTACCCAGTATCCGACACCGAACATTACGTATTTTCTTGTTTCACCTACACCCATTAGCCCCCTTCCATTACCATTAACCCCTGCCCCTTTAATTATCACCTCGCAATTTACTGACCCGATTTACCCATTATTCGACACCGAACATGACCTATTTTCGAGTTTCACCTACACCCATTAGGCCCCTCCATTACCATTAACCTGCCCCTTTAATTATCACCACGCAATTTACTGACCCCATTTACCCATTATTCGACACCGAACATGACCTATTTTCGAGTTTCACCTACACCCATTAGCCCCCTGCATTACCATTATCCCGTGCCCACTTTAATTATCACCACGCAATTTACTGACCCCATTTACCCCTTATTCGACACCGAACATGACCTATTTTCGAGTTTCACCTACACCCATTAGCCCCCCCTCCATTACCATTAACCCTTGCCCATTTTAATTATCACCACGCAATTTACTGACCCCATTTACCCCTTATTCGACACCGAACATGACCTATTTTCGAGTTTCACCTACACCCATTAGAGCCCCACCAATACCATTAACCCGTGCCCCCATTAATTATCACCACGCAATTTACTGACCCCATTTACCCATTATTCGACACCGAACATGACCTATTTTCGAGTTTCACCTACACCCATTAGCCCCTCCTTCATTACCATTAGCCCCCACCCCCTTTTTTTATCACCACGCAATCAACTGACCCCATTTACCCATTACTCGACACCGAATATGACCTCTTTTCGAGTTTCACCTACACCCATTAGGCCCCCCTCCATTACCATTAACCCCCGACCCCTTAATTATCACCAAGCAAATTACTGACCCCATTTACCCCTTATTCGACACCGAACATGACCTCTTTTCGAGTTTCACCTACACCCATTAGCCCCCTCCATTACCATTAGCCCTGCCCCTTTAATTATCACCATGCAATTTACTGACCCCATTTACCCATTATTCGACACCGAACATGACCTATTTTCGAGTTTCATATACACCCATTAGATCCCCTCCATTACCATTAACCCTTGCCCATTTTAATTATCACCACGCAATTTACTGACCCCATTTACCCCTTATTCGACACCGAACATGACCTATTTTCGAGTTTCACCTACATCCATTAGGCCCCACTCCTTTACCATTAACCATTGCCCCATTTAATTATCACCACGCAATTTACTGACCCCATTTACCCCTTATTCGACACCGAACATGACCTATTTTCGTGTTTCACCTACACCCATTAGCCCCCTCCATTACCATTAACCCCCGCCCCCTTTAATTATCACCACCTAATTTACTGACCCCATTTACCCATTATTCGACACTGAACATGACCTATTTTCGAGTTTCACTTACACCCATTAGCCCTCCCCTCCATTACCATTAGCCCCCGCCCTCTTTAATTATCACCACGCAATTTACTGACCCCATTTACCCCTTATTCGACACCGAACATGACCTATTTTCGAGTTTCACCTACACCCATTAGGCCCCCCTCCATTACCATTAACCCTGGCCCAATTTAATTATCACCACGCAATTTACTGACCCCATTTACCCCTTATTCGACACCGAACATGACCTATTTTCGAGTTTCACCTACACCCATTAGGCCCCCCTCCATTACCATTAACCCCCGCCCCCTTTAATTATCACCACGCAATTTACTGACCCCATTTACCCCTTATTCGACACCGAACATGACCTATTTTCGAGTTTCACCTTCACCCATTAGGCCCCCCTCCATTACCATTGACCCCCGCCCCCTTTAATTATCACCACGCAATTTACTGACCCAATTTACCCCTTATTCGACACCGAACATGACCTATTTTCGAGTTTCACACACCCATTAGCCCCCCTTCATTACCATTAGCCCTGCCCACTTAATTATCACTACGCAATTTACTGACCCCATTTACCCATTATTCGACACCGAACATGACCTATTTTCGAGTTTCACCTACACCCATTAGCCCCCCCTCCATTACCATTAACCCTTGCCCCCCTTAATTATCACCACGCAATTTACTGACCCCATTTACCCATAATTCGACACCGAACATGACCTATTTTTGAGTTTCACCTACACCCATTAGGCCCCCCTCCATTACCATTAACCCCTGCCCCTTTAATTATCACCACGCAATTTACTGACCCCATTTACCCATTAATCGACACCGAACATGTCCTATTTTCGAGTTTCACCTACACCCATTAGCCCCCTTCATTACCATTAGCCTGCCCCTTTAATTATCACCACGCAATATACTGACCCCATTTACCCATTATTCGACACCGAACATGACCTATTTTCGAGTTTCACCTACACCCATTAGCCCCCCCTTCATTACCATTAGTCCCCGCCCCCTTTAATTATCACCACGCAGTTTATTGACCCCATTTACCCATTATTCGACACCGAACATGACCTCTTTTCGAGTTTCACATACACCCATTAGGCCCCCTCCATTACCATTAACCCTTGCCCCCTTTTAATTATCACCACGCAATTTACTGACCCCCGTTCCCCCTTATTCTACACCGAACATCACCTATTTTCGAGTTTCACCTACACATATTAGTCCCCATTCATTACCATTAGCCCCCGTTCCCTTTAAATATCACCACGCAATTTACTGACCCCATTTACCCATTATTCGACACCGAACATGACCTATTTTCGAGTTTCACCTACACCCATTAGGCCCCCCTGCATTACCCTTAACACCCGCGCTATTTAATTATCTCCACGCAATTTACTGACCCTCTTTACGTCTTATTCGACACCGAACATGACCTATTTTCTAGTTTCACGAACACCCATTAGCCCCCCCTTCATTACCATTAGCCCCCGCCCCCTTTAATTATCACCACGCAATTTACTGACCCCATTTACCCATTATTCGACACCGAACATAACGTATTTTCGTGTTTCACATACACTAATTAGCCCCCCCTCCATTACCATTAGCCCTCGCCCCTTTTAATTATCACCACGCAATTTACTGACCCCATTTACCCATTATTCGACACCGAACATTACCTATTTTCGAGTTTCACTTGCACCCATTGGGCCCCCCTCCATTAACATTAGCCCCCACCCCCTTTAATTATCACCACGCAATTTACTGACCCCATTTACCCATTATACGACACCGAACATCACCTATTTTCGAGTTTCACCTACACCCATTAGCCCCTCCATTACCATTAACCCCCGCCCCCCTTAATTATAACCACCCAATATACTGACCCCAATTACCCATTATTAGACACCCAAAATAACCTAATTTATAGTTTCACCTACACCCCTTAGCCCCCTCCATTACCATTAGCCCCTGCCCCTTTAATTATCACCACTCAATTTACTGACCCCATTTACCCATTATTCGACACCGAACATGACCTATTTTCGAGTTTCACCTACTCCCATTAGCCCCCTTCATTACCATTAACCCCGCCCTTTAATTATCACCACGCAATTTACTGACCCCATTTACCCATTATTCGACACCGAACATGACCTATTTTCGAGTTTCACCTACACCCATTAGGCCCTCCTCCATTACCATTACCCCCCGCCCCCTGTAATTATCCCCACGCAAGTTACTGACCCCATTTACCCATTATTCGACACCGAACATGACCTATTTTCAGTTTCACACCCATTAGCCCCTCCATTACCATTAGCCCCTGCCCCCTTTAATTATCACCACGCAATTTACTGACCCATTTACCCATTCGACACCGAACATGACCTACTTTCGAGTTTCAAATGCACCCATTAGCCCCCTCCATTACCATTAGCCCCCGCCCCCTTTAATTATCACCACGCAATTTACTGACCCCATTTACCCATCATTCGACACCGAACATAACCTATTTTAGAGTTTCACATGCACCCATTAGCCCTCCCTCCATTACCATTAGCCCCCGCCCCCATTAATTATCACCACGCAATTTACTGACCCCATTTACCCATTATTCGACACCGAACATGACCTATTTTCGAGTTTCACCTACACCCATTAGCCCCCCCTCCATTACCATTAACCCGTGCCCAAGGTAATTATCACCACGCAATTTACTGACCCCATTTACCCCTTATTCGACACCGAACATGACCTATTTTCGAGTTTCACCTACACCCATTAGCCCCCCCTTCATTACCATTAGCCCCCGCCCCCCTTAATTATCACCACGCAATTTACTGTCCCCATTTACCCATTATTCGACACCGAACATGACCTATTTTCGAGTTTCACCTTCACCCATTAGCCCCCCCGTCATTACCATTAACCCCCGCCCCCCTTAATTACCACCACGCAATCTACTGACCCCATTTACCCATTCTTCGACACCGAACATGACCTATTTTCGAGTTTCAACTCCAACCATTAGGCCTCCCTCCATTACCATTAACCCCCGCACCCTTTAATTATCACCACGCAATTTACTGACCCCATTTACCCATTATTCAACACCGAACATGACCTATTTTCGAGTTTCAACTCCAACCATTAGCCCCCCCTTCATTACCATTAGTCCCCGCCCCCTTTAATTATCACCACGCAATTTACTGACCCCATTTACCCATTATTCGACATCGAACATGACCTCTTTTCGAGTTTCACTTACACCCATTAGGCCCCCCTCCATTACCATTAACCCTTGCCCCCTTTAATTATCACCACGCAATTTACTGACCCCCTTTACCCCTTATTCGACACCGAACATGACCTATTTTCGAGTTTCACCTACACCCATTAGTCCCCCTCCATTACCATTAGCCCCCGCCCCCTTTAATTATCACCACGCATTTTACTTACCCCATTTACCCATTATTCGACACCGAACATAACGTATTTTTGTGTTTCACATACACCCATTAGCCCCGTCTCCATTACCATTAGCCCCCGCCCCCTTTATTTATCACCACGCAATTTACTGACCCCATTTACCCCTTATTCGACACCGAACATGACTTATTTTCGAGTTTCACCTACACCCATTAGGCCCCATTCCATTACCATTAACCCCCGCCCCCTTTAATTATCACCACGCAATTTACTGACCCCATTTACCTATTATTCGACACCGAACATGAACTATTTTCGAGTTTCACCTACACCCATTAGCCCCCTTCATTACCATTAGCCCTGCCCCTTTTAATTATCACCACGCAATTTACTGACCCCATTTACCCATTATTCGACACCGAACATAAACTATTTTCGAGTTTCACCTACACCCATTAGCCCCCTCCATTACCATTAGCCCCGCCCCTTTAATTATCACCACGCAATTTACTGACCCCATTTACCCATTATTCGACACCGAACATAACGTATTTTCGTGTTTCACATACACCCATTAGACCCCCTCCATTACCATTAGCCCCCGCCACCTTTAATTATCACCACGCAATTTACTGACCCCATTTACCCATTATTCGACACCGAACATAACCTATTTTAGAGTTTCACATGCACCCATTAGCCCCCCCTCCATTACCATTAGCCCCCGCCCCCTTTAATTACCACCACGCAATTTACTGACCCCATTTACCCCTTATTCGACACCGAACATGACCTATTTTCGAGTTTCACCTACACCCATTAGGCCCCCCTCCAATACCATTAACCCCCGCCCCCCTTAATTATCACCACGCAATTTACTGACCCCATTTACCCATTATTCGACACCGAACATGACCTATTTTCGAGTTTCACCTACACCCATTAGCCCCCCCTTCATTACCATTAGCCCCCGCCCCTCTTAATTATCACCACGCAATTTACTGTCCCCATTTACCCATTATTCGACACCGAACATGACCTATTTTCGAGTTTCACCTTCACCCATTAGCCCCCCCTTCATTACCATTAACCCCCGCCCCCCTTAATTACCACCACGCAATCTACTGACCCCATTTACCCATTCTTCGACACCGAACATAATGTATTTTCGTGTTTCACATACACCCATTAGCCAACCCTCCATTACCATTAGCCCCCGCCCCCTTTAATTATCACCACGCAATTTACTGACCCCATTTACCCATTATTCGACACCGAACATAACCTATTTTAGAGTTTCACATGCACCCATTAGCCCTCCCTCCATTACCATTAGCCCCCGCCCCCTTTAATTACCACCACGCAATTTACTGACCCCATTTACCCCTTATTCGACACCGAACATGACCTATTTTCGAGTTTCACCTACACCCATTAGGCCCCCCTCCAATACCATTAACCCCCGCCCCCCTTAATTATCACCACGCAATTTACTGACCCCATTTACCCATTTTTCGACACCGAACATGACCTATTTTCGAGTTTCACCTACACCCATTAGCCCCCCCTTCATTACCATTAGCCCCCGCCCCCCTTAATTATCACCACGCAATTTACTGTCCCCATTTACCCATTATTCGACACCGAACATGACCTATTTTCGAGTTTCACCTTCACCCATTAGCCCCCCCTTCATTACCATTAACCCCCGCCCCCCTTAATTACCACCACGCAATCTACTGACCCCATTTACCCATTCTTCGACACCGAACATGACCTATTTTCGAGTTTCAACTCCAACCATTAGGCCCCCCTCCATTACCATTAACCCCCGCACCCTTTAATTATCACCACGCAATTTACTGACCCAATTTACCCATTATTCAACACCGAACATGACCTATTTTCGAGTTTTACCTACACCCATTAGCCCCCCCTTCATTACCATTAGTCCCCGCCCCCTTTAATTATCACCACGCAATTTACTGACCCCATTTACCCATTATTCGACATCGAACATGACCTCTTTTCGAGTTTCACTTACACCCATTAGGCCCCCCTCCATTACCATTAACCCTTGCCCCCTTTAATTATCACCACGTAATTTACTGACCCCCTTTACCCCTTATTCGACACCGAACATGACCTATTTTCGAGTTTCACCTACACCCATTAGGCCCCCCCACCATTACCATTAGCCCCCGCCCCCTTTAATTATCACCACGCATTTTACTTACCCCATTTACCCATTATTCGACACCGAACATAACGTATTTTCGTGTTTCACATACACCCATTAGCCCCACCTCCATTACCATTAGCCCCCGCCCCCTTTATTTATCACCACGCAATTTACTGACCCCATTTACCCCTTATTCGACACCGAACATGACTTATTTTCGAGTTTCACCTACACCCATTAGGCCCCCCTCCATTACCATTAACCCCCGCCCCCCTTAATTATCACCACGCAATTTACTGACCCCATTTACCTATTATTCGACACCGAACATGAACTATTTTCGAGTTTCACCTACACCCATTAGCCCCCCCTTCATTACCATTAGCCCCCGCCCCCTTTAATTATCACCACGCAATTTACTGACCCCATTTACCCATTATTCGACACCGAACATAACGTATTTTCGTGTTTCACATACACCCATTAGCCCCCCCTCCATTACCATTAGCCCCCGCCCCCTTTAATTATCACCACGCAATTTACTGACCCCATTTACCCCTTATTCGACACCGAACATGACCTATTTTCGAATTTTACCTACACCCATTAGGCCCCCCTCCATTACCATTAACCCCCGCCCCCCTTCATTATGACCACGCAATTTACTGACCCCATTTACCTATTATTCGACACCGAACATGACCTATTTTCTAGTTTCACGAACACCCATTAGCCCCCCCTTCATTACCATTAGCCCCATGCCCCCTTTAATTATCACCACGCAATATACTGACCCCATTTACCCATTATTCGACACCGAACATGACCTATTTTCGAGTTTCACCTACACCCATTAGCCCCCCCTTCATTACCATTAACCCACGCCCCGCTTAATTACCACCACGCAATTTACTGACCCCATTTGCCCATTATTCGATACCGAACTTGACCTATTTTCGAGTTTCACCTACACACATTAGTCCCCCCATTACCATTAACCCCCGCCCCTTTAATTATCACCACGCAATTTAGTGACCCCTTTAACCCATTATTTGACACCGAACATGACCTCTTTTCGAGTTTCACCTACACCCATTAGGCCCCCCTCCATTACCTTTAAAACTTGCCCCTTTTAATTATCACCACGCAATTTATTGACCCCCTTTACCCCTTATTAGACACCGAACATGACCTATTTTCGAGTTTCACCTACACCCATTAGGCCCTCCTCCATTACCATTAACCCCCGCCCCCTGTAATTATCACCACGCAATTTACTGACCCCATTTACCAATTATTCGACACCGAACATGAACTATTTTCGAGTTTCACCTACACCCATTAGCCCCCCTTTCATTATCATTAGCCCTCGCCCCTTTTAATTATCACCACGCAATTTACTGACCCCATTTACCCATTATTCGACACCGAACATGACCTATTTTCGAGTTTCACCTACACCCATTAGGCCCCCCTCCATTACCATAAACCTTTGCCCCCTTTAATTATCACCACGCTATTTACTGACCCCCTTTACCCCTTATTCGACACCGAACATGACCTATTTTCGAGTTTCACCTACACCCATTAGGCCCCCCTCCATTACCATAAACCCCCGCCCAGTTTAATTATCACCACGCAATTTACTGACCCCATTTACCCATTATTCGACACCGAACATAACCTATTTTCGAGTTTCACATACACCCATTAGCCCCCCCTCCATTACCATTAGCCCCCGCCCCCTTTAATTACCACCACGCAATTTACTGACCCCATTTACCCCTTATTCGACACCGAACATGACCTATTTTCGAGTTTCACCTACACCCATTAGGCCCCCCTCCATTACCATTAGCCCCCGCCCCCTTTAATTATCACCACGCAATTTACTGACCCCATTTACCCATTATTTGACACCGAACATGACTTATTTTCGAGTTTCACCTACACCCATTAGGCCCCCCTCCATTACCATTAACCCTTGCCCCCTTTAATTATCACCACGCAATTTACTAATCCCCTTTACCCCTTATTCGACACCGAACATGACCTATTTTCGAGTTTCACCTATACCCATTAGGCCCCCCCACCATTACCATTTACCCACACCCCTTTTAATTATCACCACGCAATTTACTGACCCCATTTACCCATTATTCGACACCGAACATGACCTATTTTCGAGTTTCACCTACACCCATTAGGCCCCCCTCCATTACCATTAACCCCCGCCCCCTTTAATTATTACCACGTAATTTACTGACCCCATTTACCCATTACTCGACACCGAACATGACCTATTTTCGAGTTTCACCTTCACCCTTTAGGCCCCCCTTCATTACCATTAACCCCCGCCCCCTTTAATTATCACCACGCAATTTACTGACCCCATTTACCCATTATTTGACACCGAACATGAACTATTTTCTAGATTCACCTACACCCATTAGGCCCCCCTCAATTACCACTAACCCCCGCCCCCTTTAATTATCACCACGCAATTTACTGACCCCATTTACCCATTATTCCACACCGAACATGACCTAATTACGAATCCCACCTTCACCCAATAGGCTCCCCTCCCATACCATTGACCCCCACCCCTTTTAATTATCACCACGTAATTTACTGACCCCATTTACCCCTTATTCGACACCGAACATGACCTATTTTCGAGTTTCACCTACACCCATTAGGCCCCCCTCCATTACCATTAACCCCCGCCCACTTTATTTATCACCATGCAATTTACTGACCCCATTTACCCATTATTTGACACCGAACATGACCTATTTTCGAGTTTCACCTACACCCATTAGTCCCCCTTTATTACCATTAACCCCCGCCCCCTTTATTTATCATCACGCAATTTACTGACCTCAATTACCCATTATTCGACACCGAACATGACCTATTTTCGAGTTTCACCTACAGTTTTCTATATGTAGATCCTGATCCTGACGTCACAGAACTGGTCCCAGGTTCGTTGTTTATCTTTTTACTATCGGGGTAACAAAAACATTAAAACTTATTAGTTTACTTGAAAGCGTCAAATGGAAGGTGTAAAAGATGACGACGAATCCAGTGGTGTCATCAGAATTGCTCTAGGTTTAGAAATGAGGGACATATATGCATTTGTATCATTCATATGGGAAAACACGAATACTTCATTAATTCTGCACGACCAACTATCACCTGATGCAGAATGTGACGAGGATGTCAAAACTGGTCTTGCTTTTACTCTATAACGAATGTTAAGAGAGTAATTCGCAGTTTTCTATATCTAGATCCTGATCTTGATGTCACAGAACTGGTCCCAGGTTCGTTGTTTATCTTTTTACTATCGGGGTAACAAAAACATTAAAACTTATTAGTTTACTTGAAAGCGTCAAATGGAAGGTGTAATAGATGACGACGAATCCAGTGAAGTCATTAGAATTGCTCTAGGTTTAGAAATGAGGGACATATATGCATTTGTATCATTCATATGGGAAAACACGAATACTTCATTAATTCTGCTCGACCAACTACCACCTGATGCAGAATTTGACGAGGATGTCAAAACTGGTCTTGCTTTTACTCTATAACGAATGTTAAGAGAGTAATTCGCAGTTTTCTTTATCTAGATCCTGATCTTGACGTCACAGAACTGGTCCCAGGTTCGTTGTTTATCTTTTTACTATCGGGATAACAAAATTATTAGAACTTATTATTCCGCTTGAAATCGTTAGATATTGTGTGTAAAAGATGACGACGAATCCAGTGGTGTCATCAGAATTGCTGTACGTTTAAAAATGAGGAACATATATGCATTTGTATCATTGATTTTTGAAAAACACGAATGTTTGCTTAATTATGCACGAACAAGTATCACCTGATGCAGAATGTGACGAGGATGTCAAAACTGGTCTTGCTTTTAATCTATAACGAATGTTAAGAGAGTAATTTGCAGTTTTCTATATCTAGATCCTGATCTTGACGTCATATAACTGGTCCCAGGTTCGTTGTTTATCTTTTTACTATCGGGGTAACAAAATTATTAAAACTTATAAGTTTACTTAAAAGCGTCAAATGGTATGTGTAAAAGATGACGACGAATCCAGTGGTGTCATCAGAATTGCTCTAGGTTTAGAAGTGAGGGATATATATGCATTTGTATCATTCATATGGGAAAACACGAATACTTCATTAATTCTGCTCGACCAACTATCACCTGATGCAGAATTTGACGAGGATGTCAAAACTGGTCTTGCTTTTACTCTATAACGAGTGTTAAGAGAGTAATTCGCAGTTTTCTTTATCTAGATCCTGATCTTGACGTCACAAAACTGGTCCCAGGTTCGTTGTTTATCTTTTTACTATCGGGGTAACAAAAATATTAAAACTTATTAGTTTACTTGAAAGCGTCAAATGGAAGGTGTAAAAGATGACGACGAATCCAGTGGTGTCATCAGATTTGCTCTAGGTTTAGAAATGAGGGACATATATGCATTTGTATCATTCATATGGGAAAACACGAATACTTCATTAATTCTGCTCGACCAACTACCACCTGATGCAGAATTTGACGAGGATGTCAAAACTGGTCTTGCTTTTACTCTATAACGAATGTTAAGAGAGTAATTTGCAGTTTTCTTTATCTAGATCCTGATCTTGACGTCACAAAACTGGTCCCAGGTTCGTTGTTTATCTTTTTACTATCGGGGTAACAAAATTATTAAAACTTATTAGTTTACTTGAAAGCGTCAAATGGAAGGTGTAAAAGATGACGACGAATCCAGTGGTGTCATCAGATTTGCTCTAGGTTTAAAAATGAGGGACATATATGCATTTGTATCATTGATTTTTTAAAAACACGAATCATTGCTTAATTATGCACTAACAAGTATCACCTGATGCAGAATGTGACGAGGATGTCAAAACTGGTCTTGGTTTTACTCTATAACGAATATTAAGAGAGTTCTTTGCTGTTTTCTATATCTAGATCCTGATCTTGAGGTCACAGTTTTTGCTCCCAGTTTCATTGTTTATTTTTTTAATATCGGGGTAACAAAATTTTTAAAATTTATTATTCCGCTTGAAATCGTCAAATATTGTGTGTAGAAGATGACGACGAATCCAGTGGTGTCATCAGAATTGCTGTACGTTTAGAAATAAGGGACATATATGCTTTTTTATTAATGATATGGAAAAAACACGAATGTTTGTTTAATTCTGCACGACCAAGTATCATCTGATGCAGAATGTGACGAGGATGCCAAAACTGGTGTTAGTTTTACTTAGTAACGAATATTAAGAGTGTTATTCGCAGTTTTCTATATCTAGATCCTGATCTTGACGTCACAGGCTTGTGTGTGCGAGGTGAGGGGTTGTGTGTTCTTCCGCGCTTGTCCGTGGTGACCCTTGCTGGCTGGGCTCGGCCTTGTGTTTCCTGACCTCGTAGCGTCTGCACGCGTTCCCTCCTTCTGCCTTGGTGTTCACGCTGCTGCCAGCTGGCTTGCTCCTGTGTCTGCACGTGTCCGCGAAGGTTCCTGGGGCCGTTTCATCGCCGACTACATGCAAAGGGCCCTAGCTGCCCCACCAGGAGTGTGCTTACGCTGCAAGCGGGTTCCGGGCAGGAGCTGAGAGGAGTGTCTCGTCCTTTGGCTGACCACGTGCACGCTAAGTATCGAACCTCATCTCCACCACAGGGCTTTAACTTAAGTTAGCTAGGTTAGCTTGTCCTTACTGTAACCTGTTGTGTGTGGGAGTGGGTTGGGGCTTTAGTAAATAAATATTGTGTTAGTGTTGTGAAGTGCTCCTGGCACCTGGGAGGAGTGGAGTCTCCTTAGTCACCCCTGTAGAGGTTATTACAAGTACCCTCAAGGGCTGGGTTAGGTTGTGTGTGTATGTGTGTTGTTGTCTTCCTTGCAGGTCCAATTCTGCCCAGCAGCGTCGGAGGAGGTCCACATGGTACCCGCAGGCGGAGTGAGGGCTCTCTAGGCCGGCACTGAAGCATGCGCACGCCTTCTCTAATCATAATTTACCTGACCCAAGCATAACCTTGACGTTTTGGCTGATTGATAGTTTATTGTTGCAGGTAAACAACAAGGGAGAAGGGTTGTATTCTGTTGTATTTTGTTGTATTCAGTTGTATTCTGTTGTATTCCAGTGGTGTCGTCAGAATTGCTGTACGTTTAGAAATAAGGGACGTTTATGCATTTTTATCATTGACTTGGAAAAAACATGAACGTTTGCTAAATTATGGATGAACGGCTTAGAGTTGCCTCGTGCAATATCAGGTAATGTGGCCTAAATACTGGCCATTGGGGGGCGTGGACTATTACAACATAATTTAGAGGTGTGCCGGCAGGTGTGTGAGGTGCCAGGTCAGGTGTGCCAGCGTTAGTTACCCCGTTAGGAGCGATTCTAACACCCGCGTCATCGGGGGCCGCCGGACCTGACCCCAGCACCGTAGAGACAGTTTTTCTTACGTTGTGTCACTAATTATCGTTTGCAAGAGTCGCCACAACGCCCCACGCATTCACTGTCGATGGGGAAAGGCTTGCCTACACTGGCGTTTGTGTAGATGATGTAATATTGCAGAAAACAAGCTCAAATGTTCTCGGCGGGGTGGGGCGGGGCGGGGCAGTTTGACATTCACCTCGTAACAAAATTTTCGTCTTCACGGCTAAAATACATCTTTCCTGCACTACTCTCATGTATCCACGTGTGCGCGGGTGTGCAAGGCTGACGTGGGTGTACGGGCGTGATCTTAAGTGTCTTCCTTTTTGAGAAAATAAGGATATATATTTTTCGTGGCGGGCTGGGACAGTAACCTAGCCCGTAACATATTTTTTCGTTTTCACGGCTAAAATACATCTTTCCTGCACTAGTCTCATGTATCCACGTGTGCATGGGCATGGAAGGCTGTCGTGGGCTTATGGGCGTGATCTTAAGTGTCTTCCTTTTTGAGAAAATAAGGATATATATTTTTCATGGCGGGCTGGGACAGTAACCTAGCCCGTAACATATTTTTTCGTTTTCACGGCTAAAATACATCTTTCCTGCACTAGTCTCATGTATCCACGTGTGCACGGGCGTGGAAGGCTGTCGTGGGCGTACGGGCGTGATCTTAAGTGTCTTCCTTTTTGAGAAAATAAGGATATATATTTTTCGTGGCGGGCTGGGACAGTAACCTAGCCCGTAACATATTTTTTCGTTTTCACGGCTAAAATACATCTTTCCTGCACTAATCTCATGTATCCACGTATGCACGGGCGTGGAAGGCTGTCGTGGGAATCGAACTCGGGCTCTCTCGTTTGTGAGCCGAGTGTGCTAACCACTGCACCACGAAGCCCCCTGCTGGGTAGGGAAAGGGGGGGGGGGGGCGGTTAGTTTGCATATGTGGACATTTTTTGTGGTGTGTAGTGGGCTGGTGTAATAGTGGTTTAGGTCTGGTAATTCCTTGTATTTTACAGAAACCACTACATGCCTGAGATGACTCGCCCCACCTTCCTGGCCTGCCCGCCCCCTGGCATAAATGGTAAGAAATGCCTGCTGTTAATGGATATTCCAGTCCATAGCTATGTGGGGTGTGTTGTTATATATACCCTTGATTTGCATCCCTTTACTGTAAGATTCAAAACAATTCTAACCTAACCTTGGGAGTAATAGTTAGGTAGCATATTAGCTTTGCATACCAATTTTGAGACACTGACTGTTCCTTTCTAATAAATATATGATGCCTGTTATTATTTATAAGGTTATAGTTTCCAGAAACCCCTAAATGACCGACTCTTCCATGCCTGAGATGACCCGCCCTGCCCTGCGTCATGACCTCCCGGCATACATTGGTAAGAAATGCATACCACTGTTGATGGTTACACAAGCCCATAGCTGTGTGGGCTTTGTTGTGTTCATGCATAGTTACCCTTGAACTGCTTCATTTAATACTAACCCGGTAGCAGTGACGGGCCAAATTTGTGGCCTTACCGTGTTGCAGTGACGGGCCAAATTTGTGGCTTTACCGTGTAGCAGTGACGGGCCAAATTTGTGGCTTTACCGTGTAGCAGTGACAGGCCAAATTTGTGGCTTTACCGTGTAGCAGTGACGGGCCAAATTTGTGGCCTTACCTTGTAGCAGCAACGGGTCAAATTTGTGCCATGATATAAACCCCCCAAAAATAGATGATGCATAAACTGATCACAAATGCTTTGATATATATTATGAAATGGTTTGTGTGAGGGGTGATTTTTTCTCATTTTTCTTGCTTAGAGGGACCATTAAGAAACATGATCCCCCGCTGCTACTGCCGGGTCAATAATAAAAGAAAACTAACCTAATCTAACCCCGTCTGAGAATTTACTCTGAAAATTTCTCTTATTCCATTTGTGCCTTGATTCATTGGTATTATTACAACATAATTTAGAGGTGTGCCGGCAGGTGTGTGAGGTGCCAGGTCAGGTGTGCCAGCGTTAGTTACCCCGTTAGGAGCGATTCTAACACCCGCGTCATCGGGGGCCGCCTGACCTGAGCCCAGCCCCGTACAGACAGTTTTTCTTACGTTGTGTCACTAATTATCGTTTGCAAGAGTCGCCACAACGCCTCACGCATTCACTGTCGATGGGGAAAGGCTTTCCTACACTGGCGTTAGCGTAGATGATGTAATATTGCAGAAAACAAGCTCAAATGTTCTCGGCGGGGCGGGGCGGGGCAGTTTTGACATTCACCTCGTAACAAAATTTTCGTCTTCACGGCTAAAATACATCTTTCCTGCACTACTCTCATATATCCACGTGTGCACGGGTGTGGAAGGCTGACGTGGGCGTACGGGCGTGATCTTAAGTGTCTTCCTTTTTGAGAAAATAAGGATATATATTTTTCGTGGCGGGCTGGGACAGTAACCTAGCCCGTAACATATTTTTTCGTTTTCACGGCTAAAATACATCTTTCCTGCACCAATCTCATGTATCCACGTGTGCACGGGCGTGGAAGGCTGTCGTGGGTGTACGGGCGTGATCTTAAGTGTCTTCCTTTTTGAGAAAATAAGGATATATATTTTTCGTGGCGGGCTGGGACAGTAACCTGGCCCGTAACATATTTTTTCGTTTTCACGGCTAAAATACATCTTTCCTGCACTAGTCTCATATATCCACGTATGCACGGGCGTGGAAGGCTGTCGTGGGCTTATGGGCGTGATCTTAAGTGTCTTCCTTTTTGAGAAAATAAGGATATATATTTTTCGTGGCGGGCTTGGGCAGAAACCTAACCCGTAACATTTTTTTTTTCACGGCTAAAATACATCTTTCCTGCACTAATCTAATTTATCAACTTATGAACGGGCGAGGAAGGCAGTCGTGGGAATCTAACTCTCTTCTCTCTCTCTTGTGAGCCGAGTGTGCTAACCACTAGCACCACCCCCCTGCTGGGTTGGGAGGAGGGGGGTTTTGCATATGTGGACATTTTTTGTGGTGTGTAGTGGGCTGGTGTAATAGTGGTTTAGGTCTGGTAATTCCTTGTATTTTACAGAAACCACTACATGCGTGAGATCCCTGCCCTGCCCCAACCAACCATCATGACCTGCCCGCCACCTGGCATACATTGGTAAGAAATGCCTGCTGTTAATGGATATTGCAGTCCATAGCTATGTGGGGTGTGTTGTTATAAATACCCTTTACTGTAAGATTCAAAACAATTCTAACCTAACCTTGGGAGTAGGAGTTAGGTAGCATATTAGCTTTGCATACCAATTTTGAGACACTGACTGTTCATTTCTGATAAATATATGATGCCTGTTATTATTTATAAGGTTATAGTTTCCAGAAACCCCTAAATGACCGACTCTTCCATGCCTGAGATGACCCGCCCTGCCCTGCGTCATGACCTCCCGGCATACATTGGTAAGAAATGCATACCACTGTTGATGGTTACACAAGCCCATAGCTGTGTGAGGGGTGATTTTTTCTCATTTTTCTTGCTTAGAGGGACCATTACGAAACATGATCCCTCGCTGCTACCGCCGGGTCAATAAAAAAAGAAAACTAACCTAATCTAACCCCGTCTGAGAATTTACTCTGAAAATTTCTCGTATTCCATTTGTACCTTGATTCCTTGGTACTACTTATTCCTGCTCTGGTCAGTATATGATGCTCTTTATTATGGGGATGCTGCTATTTTACAGAAACCGTGCGCTGAATGGGTGACTTTTCAATGCTGGAGGTCCACTCCCTGACGCCCCGCCCTTCCCCGCCCCGGCGTCAGTTGGTAAGTAATGCATAGTACTGTTAATGGTTATCCAGCACACAGCTAGGTGGGCAATATTGTTGTCATATATATTACCCATGAGCTGGTTCTGTTTAAAGCAAGAATTATTACCTCATAAAACCTAACGTGTGCCGCTGATGCAATACATTGTCCGAGGTGTGATCAAATCGCTAGGAAGTTTAGTGTTATTTAATTCTAACCTAACCTAATGAACAAGACCTAACATGACACCTGACTGACCTGTGTCTGCCAGAATACAATGGCTGTTATAAAACTTTTCACATTTTTTTCAGAAGTTTTCAATATTCTGTAAGCTGTTAGTTAGTATTAATGAAATGCCAGAATTTTCTTCACAAAACACTCCACAAACGACAAAACGTAACGACACACACAAAATTAATCCAGACAAGGAAAGGTTTGCCGGCGCCGAGATCGAACCCCGCGACCGTAACGGGAGCTACCTTACCTTTCAGCCAAAGAGGTACCCCCTGGCCCCCCGGGGTTTGGGTTAAGTTTCGCCCATCAGGCAAGTCGTGTCACTACATTAAGATACTAACATAATGTATTAAACCTCCTGTGAAACGTTGCTAATATGTATATTGTATACCTTACCACCGTCAGGGTAAGTGTCAGGAGGGATTTTAAGTGTCTTCCACCAAATTGTCTGAGGTGGTGGGCACTTTTTTCCTTATATATATGATGAGTGTATTTACTCATGAGAATATTGTTTACATGAGTTAGTTTACTTTTTACAACTCTTAAGCTGAATTACAATTATTAGATTTAAAACCTCAATTCCACCAACAGTTATAAATACTGTTAATCTTATAGCTCAGTTCAAATTACAGCTACTCTTCCTCGCACTCGGTCTCCTCGCTTTGCGCGGTGCCAGCCGCACGAGCAGCCTCCCGCCCCGGGCCTCCACCACCTGTGGTGTCGCGACGGGCGGCCTCGTGAGCACAACACATGGCCCTCAGGGCGTCGACACTGCCGATTGAGTCACACGCCTGGTACACTTGTTGCCTCAGTGTCACGTCACGGAGGACTCCCATTAACTTTCTAAGCGACAAGTACTCCGACAAATCTGTGCTACGCTGTTGGCACTTAAAGGCACAGTCTGTCGCTTTCTGTGTGCACTTGGTTATGTACTCACTGACACACTCCTGCTCCTGCCTCGCTCCAAAGAACTCTGCCCACTGCACTGCCTGAGTAGATGGCCGAAAGACGAGCTTGCCGATGGCGTCCAAGGCCGTGGGTAGAGTCAGGGTGCTCCACCGGTCCATAGTGAAGCGTGCGTCCAGGGCCCGCTGCAGGGCAGGGACGCATTGGAGCCTGACGTGTTGCACTGCCTCCTGTGGCGGCCACCTGCACAGAAGCAGCCAGCACTCCATGGACCTCCTCCGTGACTTAAAGGCGGCTGGCGACATCTCCAGCTCGCACTTCTCTGGAGCGGAGGCTGGTGACGGCCGGGGAGGAGTGGTCAGTTAGTAGGTCCAGACTTCCGTTCACTGTGCCATGTAAGATGTCTGGCTAAGGAAATGCAGGGCGTGTGTGCTCCCATTTACTGAGTGAGTCAATAACTGACAGAGGTTCGCCTCGCGGGTGCGGGCGCAGGCGGAAAACATCTCGTACATCCAACAGGAACCCCCTTATATGGGCGGTTGCCTACGTCACTATACGTCATTACTACGTCATAACCGTTGACTTTACACATAAGGCACTGAGGGTGCACTCTATGATATGGTTACATCCTCATAAGTACATAAGAGTGAATATTCATGAGTATTCTACATGGCTTGGGTTTACATGATTCTCGTCCTTTGGCGTGGTGCTGTCGTTGGGTGAAGTGGGTGGTTTCCGGCAGAGCTATGTGGTGGCCTGAGACGCCCCTTTTTACTTCCTGTGTGTTTCCATAATGGTTTGTTCTTCACACTGTCGCCTCGCTGTGCTGTGTTCTTCAAATTGTTCTTGTTATTAGATGAATTCTACCGTTCATCATCGCTTTCTTCTTCTTTGTTTATTTGTGGTGCTCGTACTGGGTCAGGAGGTATTACTGCATCTGTGTTGGTAGATGTAGTGCCCTGCGGGGCACCACAAGTGCCCGCCTCCCTTTCACAGCCTTCCTCTTCTTGTGTGTGTGTGTGTGTGTGTGTGTGTGTGTGTGTTGTGTTGACTCTTATTTTCTTTTATTTTTTCTTCCTAACTGTTTTCCTGTCAACAGAGTGTCCAGAGGAAGGAAAGAAGAGAGAAAGGAAGTGAGTGGACAGCTTTTGGTGGCTTTTTCTTTGGTCAGGTCAGGTCAGGTCAGGGGCCGGGACATGCAGCTTTTTTTCCTTGTCCTCAGAAGAGTGTTCTGGCCACACCTGTCAGTGTTAGATTGGAATTATAAGAACCAGAAATTTGTAAGAAAAGTTTTTGAGGAAACAGTTTTGTTGTTTGGAAGAAGAATGTGATGACTCTGTGAACCAGTCCTCCACCTCCTCCTCCTCCTCCTGAGGTGGCTTATAGCAGCACGTGTAGTGTGCCGGGCTGCACTGTGTTGTCAGTCTGGGCAGCAGCAGTGTTCTGGGCTCATCCACTCATTGTAATGTTGGTTTTTCAGAGCGGTGGCACTGCCCGGCACTTCCTCAAGAAGGCTCTCCTGCCCCTGACTGGCTGGTGTGACAGTCTGCTGCTTCTTGGTGAGTGTAAGATGTCCGGCTAAGGAAACGCAGGGCGTGTGTGCTCCCGTGTGGGAAGTGAGCTATTTCCAGCCAGCTGGCAAGCCTGTCGGCGTAGGCCATGTACGTGTGTCCTTCGTGCTGGAACATGTCGGCCACCGTCTGCTGGAACGGGTACTCAGGGGGCGGCGTCATCGCCAGCGTTTCTGCGGGCTGCGATGGGGCGCGTGTTTCGCATTCTGTGCATGCGGAGCGGTGGTGCCGCAGGTCCCCCTCAATCCCCGGCCAGTATACACACTGCCTCGCCCTCCGCAGCATGGAACCGAGGCCCTGGTGGCTGGCGTGTAGGTTTGCTGCTACCTGCTGTCGGAGAGCTTCGGGGATGACGAGGCGCACGTACCCCTGGTCAAACATGTATGTCACTACGTCGTGCATCACTGCCAGCCTGTCCCTCACCCCATAGAAGGGACGCAGGGATGCCACTTCTTGTGCTTTATGCTGGTGCCAGTCACCCACCATGACCTTGGCGACTAACATCTGGTACGTCGGGTCGTCGGCGGCCTTCCGCTTGACCTCCTCTTCGTCCACCACGCGTCCCTCCCGATCGGTGCAGGCTACGACTGCGGCGGCGACTGCCCCGATGATATCCTCGTCCGAGTCGAGGTCCGCTGTTGTCGGGGGTG
The DNA here is from genome assembly GCF_024679095.1 of Eriocheir sinensis. Lineage (NCBI taxonomy): Eukaryota > Metazoa > Arthropoda > Malacostraca > Decapoda > Varunidae > Eriocheir > Eriocheir sinensis. Next base: position 23,755,841 of record NC_066521.1, on the reverse strand, counting down.
CCCTGAGAGCTGGGTAGCGGGACAGAAAGTCGGCGGCGGTGTTGCTCTTCCCAGGAGGTATTTGATTTGGAATCGGAACTGTAGTGTTCGTTCCTTGAGCCTGAAGAGCCTGGGGTTGACAACGCTCGTCAGAGCTGTCTCCTAGGAGCTTCACAAGGGGGTCGGTCACGATGGTGAGGTTTGGGCATCCCAGCAGGAACAACCTCGCCTTTTGGAGGTACCACGCCACCGCCAGAGCCTCCCCTTCCACAGCTGCGTATCCAGCCTCGGCGGTGGTGAGGTGCCGGCTGCTGCACAGGGCCAGGTGCCACCCGCCCTTACAGCAGTATGGGGCGGAGGCCGATGCACAACTGCAGTACTGCTGGAGGATGACGAATCCGATGCCCTCTCGGCTCCAGTCGGTGATGGCAGCGGTGGGGCGGGTTTTATCGTAATACGTCAGACCGTCCTTGGCCAGCTGGCATATAGTGTCCTGGGCTTGGCGGAATTTCTACTGAAGCTGGTCGTCCCAGTACACGTGTCTTCCGGTTGGTTTCTTCAGTAACTCCCGGAAGGCGTTCATGATCGGCGTGGTGGCGAGGAAGGGGGCGAGCTGGTTTACGAAGCCATACCACGATCTGATGTCCGCGATGGATGGCTTGCCCGGCATGTGGAAGCCCCTGACGTGGAAGGCTGACATGGGCGTACGGGCGTGATCTTAAGTGTCTTCCTCTGTGAGAAAATAAGGATATATATTTTTCATGGCGGGCTTGGGGCAGATACTTAGCCCGTAACATAGTTTTCGTTTTCACGGCTAAAATAGATCTTTCCTGCACTAGTCTCATGTACCCACGTGTGCACGGGCGTGGAAGGCTAATGGGAGTAGGTGGAATTCGTAATTAGGTCATGTTCGATGTTGAAGAATGGGTAAATGGGGTCAGTAAATTGCGTGGTGATAATTAAAGGGGGCGGGGGCTAACGGTAATGGAGGGGGGGCTAATGGGTGTAGGTGAAACTCGAAAATGGATCATGTGAGGTGTCAAATACTGGAATAATGGGGTCAGTAAATTGCGTGGTGATAATGAGAGGGGGCGGGGGTTGATGGTAATGGGGGGGGGGCTAATGGGAGTAGGTGGATTTCGTAATTAGGTGATGTTCGGTGTCGAATAATGGGTAAATGGGGTCAGTAAATTGCGTGGTGATAATTAAAGGGGGCGGGGGTTAATGGTAATGGGGGGGCTAATGGGAGTAGGTGAAACTCGAAAATAGGTCATGTGAGGTGTCAAATACTGGGTAAATGGGGTCAGTAAATTGCGTGGTGATAATCAGAGGGGGCGGGGGTGAATGGTAATGGGGGGGGGGTGCCATTGGGTGTAGGTGGAATTCATAATTTGTTCATGTTCGGTGTCGAATAATGGGTAAACGGGGAAAGTAAATTGCGTGGTGATAATTAATGAGGGCTGGGGTTAATGGTAATGGGGTGGGGCTAATGGGAGTAGGTGGAATTCGTAATTTGGTCATGTTCGGTGTCGAATAATGGGTAAATGGGGACAGTAAATTGCGTGGTGATAATTATATTGGGCGGGGGTTAATGGTAATGGGGGGGGCTAATGGGAGTAGGTAAAACTCGAAAATAGGTCATGTGAGGTGTCAAATACTGGGTTAATGGGGTCAGTAAATTGAGTAGTGATAATCAGAGGGGGCGGGGGTGAATGGTAATGGGGGGGGCTAATGGGAGTAGGTGGAATTCGTAATTTGGTCATGTTCGGTGTCGAATAATGGGTAAATGGAAACAATAAATTGCGTGGTGATAATAAAAGGGGGCGGGGGTTAATGGTAATGGGGGGGGCCAATAGGAGTAGGTGAAACTCGAAAATAGGTCATGTGAGGTGTCAAATACTGGGTAAATGGGGTCAGTAAATTGCGTGGTGATAATCAGAGGGGGCAGGGGTTGATGGCAATGGGGGGGGGGGCTAATGGGAGTAGGTGAAATTCGTAATTAGGTCATGTTCGGTGTCGAATAAGGGGTAAATGGGGACAGTAAATTGCGTGGTGATAAATAAAGGGGGGTGCGGGGATTAATAGCTAATGGGAGTAGGTAGAATTTGTAATAAGGTCATTTTATTTTATTTTCCTGTCATTTTCTGTTGTTTTCTGTTGTTTCTGTTGTTTTCCATTGTTTTTCTGCTGTTTTCTGTTGTTTTTTTGTAGTTTTCTGTTTTCTGTTGTTTTTTGTTTTTCTGTTGTTTTCCTGTTGTTTGCTGTTGTTTGCTGTTGTTGTTTTTTGTTTTTTGTAGTTTTTCTTTTGTTTTATGTTGTTTTTTTGTTTTCTGTTGTTATTTTGTTTTCTCTTGTTTTTCTGTTTTCTGTTGTTTTTTGTAGTTTTTCTGTTGTTTCCTGTTTTTTCTGTTGTTTTCTGATGTTTTTCTGTTGTTTTCCGTTTTCTATTGTTTTATGTTTCTGTTTTTTCTGTTGTTTTTTGTTTTCTTTTGTTTTTCGGTTGTTTTCGGTTGTTTTTCTGTTGTTTTCTGTTATTTTTCTGTTCTCTTCTGTTGTTTTCTGCTGTTTTTCTGTTGTTTTCTGTTGTTTTTCTTTTGCTTTCTGTTGTTTTTGTTGTTTTCTTTTGTTTTCTGTTGTTTTTCTGTTATTTTCTGTTGTTTTTGGTTTTTTTGTTGTTTTCTTTTGTTTTCTGTTGTTTTTCTTTTGCTTTCTGTTGTTTTCCGTTATTTTTCTGTTGTTTTCTAATGTTTTCTGTTGTTTTTCTGTTGTTTTTTGTTCTTTTATTTTTTTCTGTTGTTTCCTGTTGTTTTTCTTTTGTTTCCTGTTGTTTTTCTGTTGTTTCCTGTTGTTTTTCTGTTGTTTCCCGTTGTTTTCTGTTGTTTTTTCTGTTGTTTCCTGTTGTTTTCTGTTGTATTCTGTTGTATTTTAATGTATTCTGTTCTATTCCGTTTTTTGTTGTATTCTGTTGTATTTTAATGTATTCTGTTGTCTATTCTGTTGTATTCCAGTGGTGTCACCAGAATTGGTGTACGTTTAGAAATAAGGGACGTTTATGCATTTTTTTCATTGACTTGGAAAAAACACGAACGTTTGCTTAATTATGGACGAACGGCTTCGAGTTGCCTCGTGCAATATCAGGTAATGTGGCCCAAATACTGGCCACTGGGGGGCGTGGACTATTACAACATAATTTAGAGGTGTGCCGGCAGGTGTGTGAGGTGCCAGGTCAGGTGTGCCAGCGTTAGTTACCCCGTTAGGAGCGATTCTAACACCCGCGTCATCGGGGGCCGCCGGACCAGCCCCGTACAGACAGTTTTTCTTACGTTGTGTCACTAATTGTCGTTTGCAAGAGTCGCCACAACGCCCCACGCATTCACTGTCGATGGGGAAAGGCTTGCCTACACTGGCGTTAGCGTAGATGATGTAATATTGCAGAAAACAAGCTCAAATGTTCTCGGCGGGGCGGGGCGGGGCAGTTTGACATTCACCTCGTAACAAAATTTTCGTCTTCACGGCTAAAATACATCTTTCCTGCACTACTCTCATATATCCACGTGTGCACGGGCGTGGAAGGCTGACGTGGGCGTACGGGCGTGATCTTAAGTGTCTTCCTTTTTGAGAAAATAAGGATATATATTTTTCGTGGCGGGCTGGGACAGTAACCTAGCCCGTAACATATTTTTTCGTTTTCACGGCTAAAATACATCTTTCCTGCACTAATCTCATGTATCCACGTGTGCACGGGCGTGGAAGGCTGTACGGGCGTGATCTTAAGTGTCTTCCTTTTTGAGAAAATAAGGATATATATTTTTCGTGGCGGGCTGGGACAGTAACCTGGCCCGTAACATATTTTTTCGTTTTCACGGCTAAAATACATCTTTCCTGCACTAGTCTCATATATCCACGTATGCACGGGCGTGGAAGGCTGTCGTGGGCTTATGGGCGTGATCTTAAGTGTCTTCCTTTTTGAGAAAATAAGGATATATATTTTTCGTGGCGGGCTTGGGCAGAAACCTAACCCGTAACATTTTTTGTTTTCACGGCTAAAATACATCTTTCCTGCACTAATCTCATGTATCCACGTATGCACGGGCGTGGAAGGCTGTCGTGGGAATCGAACTCGGGCTCTCTCGTTTGTGAGCCGAGTGTGCTAACCACTGCACCACGAAGCCCCCTGCTGGGTTGGGGGGGGGGGGGCGGTTAGTTTGCATATGTGGACATTTTTTGTGGTGTGTAGTGGGCTGGTGTAATAGTGGTTTAGGTCTGGTAATTCCTTGTATTTTACAGAAACCACTACATGCGTGAGATGACCCGACCCGCCCCGCCCCAACCAACCATCATGACCTGCCCGCCCCCTGGCATACATTGGTAAGAAATGCCTGCTGTTAATGGATATTCCAGTCCATAGCTATGTGGGGTGTGTTGTTATAAATACCCTTGACTTGCATCCCTTTACTGTAAGATTCAAAACAATTCTAACCTAACCTTGGGAGTAGGAGTTAGGTAGCATATTAGCTTTGCATACCAATTTTGAGACACTGACTGTTCATTTCTGATAAATATATGATGCCTGTTATTATTTATAAGGTTATAGTTTCCAGAAACCCCTAAATGACCGACTCTTCCATGCCTGAGATGACCCGCCCTGCCCTGCGTCATGACCTCCCGGCATACATTGGTAAGAAATGCATACCACTGTTGATGGTTACACAAGCCCATAGCTGTGTGAGGGTGATTTTTCATGCATTTTTCTTGAACTGCTTAGACCATTACGAAACATGATCCCTGGCTTTACCGAAAAATAAAACTAACCTAATCTAACCCCGTCTGAGAATTTACTCTGAAAATTTCTCGTATTCCATTTGTACCTTGATTCCTTGGTACTACTTATTCCTGCTCTGGTCAGTATATGATGCTCTTTATTATGGGGATGCTGCTATTTTACAGAAACCGTGCGCTGCATGGGTGACTGTTCAAAGATGAAGGTCCACTCCCTGACCCCCGCCCTGCAACCTGCCCATGTCAGTCAGTTAGAAAGAAATGCATGTACTGTTAATGGTTATCCAGCACACAGCTAGGTGGGCAATATTGTTATCATATATATTACCCATGAGCTGGTTCTGTTTAAAGCAAGAATTATTACCTCATAAAACCTAACGTGTGCCGCTGATGCAATACATTGTCCGAGGTGTGATCAAATCGCTAGGAAGTTTAGTGTTATTTAATTCTAACCTAACCTAATGAACAAGACCTAACATGACACCTGACTGACCTGTGTCTGCCAGAATACAATGGCTGTTATAAAAATTTTCAAATTTATCAGAAGTTTTCAATATTCAGTAAGATTTTAGATAGAATTAATGAAATGCCAGAATTTTCTCTTCAACACTCCCACACGACAAACCGCGTAAAACGAACAAAACACAAATTAAATTAATCAGAGGTAAGGAAGGTTTGCCCGGGATCGGGCGCGACCAGCATAACCAGAATAAGAGAGCTTACCAGTCGGCCAAAGAGCCACCCCCCCCTGGCTATGGGTGTGGGTCGAGCCCATCAGGCAAGTCGTGTCACTACATTAAGATACTAACATAATGTATTAAACCTCCTGTGAAACGTCGCTAATATGTATATTGTATACCCTTACCACCGTCAGGGTAAGTGTCAGGGAGGGATTTTTAAGTGTCTTCCACCAAATTGTCTGAGGTGGTGGGCACTTTTTTCCTTATATATATGATGAGTGTATTTACTCATGAGAATATTGTTTACATGAGTTAGTTTACTTTTTACAACTCTTAAGCTGAATTACAATTATTAGATTTAAAACCTCAATTCCACCAACAGTTATAAATACTGTTAATCTTATAGCTCAGTTCAAATTACAGCTACTCTTCCTCGCACTCGGTCTCCTCGCTTTGCGCGGTGCCAGCCGCACGAGCAGCCTCCCGCCCCGGGCCTCCACCACCTGTGGTGTCGCGACGGGCGGCCTCGTGAGCACAACACATGGCCCTCAGGGCGTCGACACTGCCGATTGAGTCACACGCCTGGTACACTTGTTGCCTCAGTGTCACGTCACGGAGGACTCCCATTAACTTTCTAAGCGACAAGTACTCCAACAAATCTGTGCTACGCTGTTGGCACTTAAAGGCACAGTCTGTCACTTTCTGTGTGCACTTGGTTATGTACTCACTGACACACTCCTGCTCCTGCCTCGCTCCAAAGAACTCTGCCCACTGCACTGCCTGTGTATATGGCCGAAGGACGAGCTTGCCGATGGCGTCCAAGGCCGTGGGTGGAGTCAGGGTGCTCCACCGGTCCATAGTGAAGCGTGCGTCCAGGGCCCGCTGCAGGGCAGGGACGCATTGGAGCCTGACGTGTTGCACTGCCTCCTGTGGCGGCCACCTGCACAGAAGCAGCCAGCACTCCATGGACCTCCTCCGTGACTTAAAGGCGGCTGGCGACATCTCCAGCTCGCACTTCTCTGGAGCGGAGGCTGGTGACGGCCGGGGAGGAGGCATGTTGGGGCCACGTGCAGCAGAGTCTGCGATGCTGGCCCTCAGCTCCAAGATTGCTTCCTGCTGCGCCGCGATGGTCCGCCTCGCCTCGGTCAGCACCGGCACGAGGGCCCTGGGGATCACGGGTGCAGGTGCCCTAGGGGACTGGGCGAGTGTCCTGCGTGGGAGAGGCATCTCGAAGTGGTCAGTTGGTAGGTCCAGACTTCCGTTCACTGTGCCATGTAAGATGTCTGGCTAAGGAAATGCAGGGCGTGTGTGCTCCCGTTTACTGAGTGAGTCAATAACTGACAAAGGTTCGCCTCGCGGGTGCGGGCGCAGGCGGAAAACATCTCGTACATCCAACAGGAACCCCCTTATATGGGCGGTTGCCTATGTCACTATACGTCATTACTATGTCATAACCATTGACTTTACACATAAGGCACTGAGGGTGCACTCTATGATATGGTTACATCCTCATAAGTACATAAGAGTGAATATTCCTGAGTATTCTACATGGCTTGGGTTTACATGATTCTCGTCCTTTAGCGTGGTGCTGTCGTTGGGTGAAGTGGGTGGTTTCCGGCAGAGCTATGTGGTGGCCTGAGACGCCCCTTTTTACTTCCTGTGTGTTTCCATAATGGTTTGTTCTTCACACTGTCGCCTCGCTGTGCTGTGTTCTTCAAATTGTTCTTGTTATTAGATGAATTCTACCGTTCATCATCGCTTTCTTCTTCTTTGTTTATTTGTGGTGCTCGTACTGGGTCAGGAGGTGTTACTGCATCTGTGTTGGTAGATGTAGTGCCCTGCGGGGCACCACAAGTGCCTGCCTGCCTTTCACAGCCTTCCTCTTCTTGTGTGTGTGTGTGTGTGTGTGTGTGTGTTGTGTTGACTCTTATTTTCTTTTATTTTTTCTTCCTAACTGTTTTCCTGTCAACAGAGTGTCCAGAGGAAGGAAAGAAGAGAGAAAGGAAGGAAGTGAGTGGACAGCTTTTGGTGGCTTTTTCTTTGGTCAGGTCAGGTCAGGTCAGGGGCCGGGACATGCAGCTTTTTTTCCTTGTCCTTTAGAAGAGTGTTCTGGCCACACCTGTCAGTGTTAGATTGGAATTATAAGAACCAGAAATTTGTAAGAAAAGTTTTTGAGGAAACAGTTATGTTGTTTGGAAGAAGAATGTGATGACTCTGTGAACCAGGGCCTAGATTCACTAACGAGTTACGACATTCGTAAGTCACAAAAAATGTCTTAAGGCAACCTTCGGCTGCTTTGGGCTATTCGCTAAACAGTTACGACATTCTTCCGGCACCTTAACTTTACGGCAGCTCCAGGCATGGCGTAAGATATCATGACCCGTACGTAGGGCAGATTTTCTCCACAACACAAGGAGGAATGAAGAAGAAGAGGAAGACCCACTGCCAAAATAATGAACAAAACGTCACAGTGCTATCAAAACATTGCTCTATAAGGACGTGTCAACCGTATATAATACCATTCTCTGAACTCTTACACTATTGAATCAAATATCCTGCTGTAAACACTCGTGATAATATATATGGAGGGCTTGTAATGCCCGCAGGAGATTCACCAGGGGGTAATGTGGGTACCCATACATGCTCGGTGAATAATTTAGTCTTAATTTGTAGTTTGTAATACCTTAGACCACTAGCACAACCAAGGGTGGGCCGGGCCACACCCGTATACCGTTGATGAGGTTTCAGGCCCTGCACCCCCAAAGTTTCTCTTGTCTTGTCTTTTTCTCTGCCCTCCAATCTCCCTGAACATATTTCTGGGTGTGCCCTTGCCATTGTTTAGCAGATTTTAGCGACCTATTTTAGAGACACAAACTATTCATTACTGGGTAAATTATCATGTCTTTATTGTGGAGTTAGTTATCACCAGGAAGCAATTATGAAAGTACTAGAGTTGATTTGGTGAGTCTCATACTTGGGTTGACAGTTTACTCTCCTCTGTAACGATAGGCTACTATCCCCAGCGGCAATCATAGGTTACAATTCTAGCAGAGTTAGGTTACCATCCACTAGGCTAAAACGAGTCTGTTAGTTTGTAAATAGATTTGGGAGTGAAGACGGCTGGACGATATATGCCGCAGAGCTTGTTATAGTGAATTCTGGGGTAAATTTGCTGTAGCTGAATTATTGTGGTAATAAACAGATCCCCATTAAAAGGCATCATAACATACCACAGGAAATAAATAATATGCATCTCAAAGAGCTAAGCAATTACCCATTCTTTGCAACATGCATGATATGTTTGTTGGATATTTTGGTAATTTAGTCATCCCATGGCTCATTCTTGTCTCAATGATGTATTAAGGTATTACATTTACTGTTTAGTATGCTAGTTTTACTGGGTGTTATAGATGATGTGTCTAGTAAAGGTAGGGTGAAGTTGGGGGCATACGCATAGCTGTGTGTGGCCTCGGTGCTCATCATGGTAACCTATTGCTGGTAAATTAGCAACCTAGCAACACCCGTCAAGGTTTGATTCATCACCCAGTTGTATTCCCACTCATAGTTTCATAGCTACTAGAATTGAAAAAGAATTTTATGATTTTAGGTTGAGGCAAAATATTTATATATATTGATATTTATTTCATGCAAAAAGGTTAAGTGAAAAATATATAATTACTTCATTTTCTACTTATAGCACATCATTAAAACTAGAAAATAAAGGTTCTTTGTCCATAGACTATAAAAAATTCTCTCTCACCTTGAAATTCAAGTTATTTTTTGGGTATTGACAAGAAAATAGTGTTTCTGTTTGTAACTCAAATATGCACTTTTTTATGTAACCTAACCTTACTAAAGTACTGACTCATATGTTCCTGGCACAAGTTGAGAACATAATGAAAAAGTGGGCATTGACATATACATTATTAAATATTTAAATGTGTTAAATAGTGTACTGGCAATAAAATACAGGAAATCATCGAGCAAATTGGTGTATGGGTGTGTTTCGTTAAGAACTCGCCAGAGTTCCTCAAAGACAAAGGCACTGCCCACTGTCAAAACACATTCCACTATACCTAGAAAATTTCCACGGCGACTGTTGGCTCTCAAGATATAGCTGGAAGCCAGACTCTTTCATGAGTCATCAGAGTTTTGAGAGAAGTCTTGGGCTTTCCAGGATGTGACACACACACACACACACACACACACACACACTCACATACATACAAACACACAATTATATACTTTGAGAGTAAAAATAGTAAAGTTGGGGGGATACGCAGTACCAGCGCATGGCCTCTGTGCTCATCTCCGTAACATTGGCCCTTGAGACTGTGGTGGAAGGGAGCCCCCATTACCCCAGGACACAGGGCCAGTGTGATATCTGGGTTACCACATATCACCTTCCCCAGGTACCCATTCATCACCCAGCCTGAGAGGGAGGATGAACAGCTGGGTGAGCTGCACGCCGACTGCCCGGGCCGGGATTCAAACCCGGGCCTGCGGAGTAGAAGCCAGGCACGCTAACCACTAGACCACGGAGGCATATAACTTTGAGAGTGACACAGGCTAAATGAGCTTAATTATAATGCTTTTGAAAGTCACTTAATCTGACTTCATATTTATAATAAAAACTTCCTTACTAATATAATTAAAGAAAGAACTGCTGGTATACATGAACACAATCACAACTTAAATTGTAAAAAAAGGGGAGAAATTGTGATTCTAAAAATTAACTGCAGGACAATATGGCTGAGCTTATTATACACTTAATAAAGCATATAGCACCGTGGTGAGTACTATTTGGAGCAATTCTTCACAGTCTGCTATTAAACATCTTTTTATATGTTATTTCCTATAGAAAACAATTAGATAAATTGCAAATACAAAACATGTTTGAAGAAAGCAAAAGAGACCTTTAATGATGCATAAGAAATACAGAATTTCATGCCCTTCAACAAAGTCCTGAAAAGCTCCAGCTATTGCAGTCATTCTGGTTGAAACTATTCAAGGAAATCTACACATTTCTGCAAACTATCCAGTAATATATGCTTGGTCTTGCTTCTTCAGAATCTTTTATCTTGTGTCTCCTGCCTGGAAGTTTAAAGGTCCGACGCTGAACCACTTATTATTTACTATTTTTATTGCGGGAGTGAGGAAATATATTACTAATGTTTATTTCGACATTTTTTCCTTAAATTTCCTCCCCCTCCTCCTCCTCCTACTACTACTACTACTACTACTACTACTACTACTACTACTACTACTACTACTACTACTACTACTACTATTACTACTACTACTTCTACTATTACTACTACTACTACTACTACTATTACTACTACTACTACTATTACTACTACTACTACTACTGCTACTACTACTATCAAATGTCTGTTAATATTGATCCTAGCGTTCCGTGGAGGCCAAAAATGAACTCCCCGTCTCGTTTTACCCAAGAAAAGTCACCGTTTGCATGAAAATAACCTCAAATAACATTAATATAGCTGATTTTCATATTTTTGGGTGGGGGGAATTTCATACGAGATTTCCGGGCCGATATCTCCCTTAATATTGAGTGTAGCGTTATGCCGAGGCCAGAAATGGATTCCTCGTCTTATTTTACCCAAGAAGAGTCGCCCTTTGCATGAAAATAACCTCAAATAACATAAATATAGCTGATTTTCATATTTTGGGGGGGATTTTGACGCGAGTTTTTCGGGTCGATATCTCCCTTAATATTAAGTGTAGCGTTATGCCGAGGCCAGAAATGAACTCCCCGTCTCGTTTTACCTAAGAACAGTCACCGTTTGCATGAAAATAACCTGAAATAACATAAATATAGCTGATTTTCATGTTTTGGGGGGAATTTCATGCGAGCTTTCCGGGCCAATATCTTCCTTAATATTGAGTGTAGCGTTATGACGAGGCCAGAATTTGATTCCTCGTCTCATTTCCTTCCCGTTAAGTCGCCTTTTGCAAGACATAGCCGCTTTTTATTTTTTTTACCTAAACTTTTTTAGGGACCCAAAGTATAACACTCTCACCTCAAGTACGAGAGTCCACTGCGGCGTGAGGGACATTGCCTATTATGTTCCGATTTTTGATTCCCCAAACTGCTTTCACACCCAAATAACTGCCTTCTTATATGTTAAATGGTTAATTATTGGGGTTTCTTGGCAATGGGCTGGAGACCGGTAAATGCGCGGCTTTGAGTACGATAATCTAGCATCGGTGCGCGCCAAAAACCATAACACAGCTGATCGTCCCGTCCAGAGCTGATTGCAGTGTTTTTGGGGGTAAGACAGTGTTTTTGCACGTTCATGGTACAGAGGAAGGGTCAAACTATACCCAGGGTCATTAACTACCCTGGAAATGCCCCCCACAACGCCTCCGAAAGCCTTGTCAAATACGTGTTTATAGGTGACGAGTTTTGACCCCGCTGTATCAGCTGTTCTTAGGAGGTCAGAGAGGAGATGAGTCGTGTTCCCGTGTGTCTTTTCACATTCATGGTACAGAGGAAGGGTCAAACTATACCCAGGGTCATTAACTACCCCTGGAAATGCCCCCCACAACGCCTACGAAAGCCTTGTCAAATACGTGTCCTTGGCTGACCCCCGCATACTTCCGTCATCCACAGATTAATGTTTTCAAAGGCCTACCAGAAGGTTAATCGTGTTTTCCTGAGTGTTTTTCACGTTCATGGCACAGAGGAAGGGTCAAACTACTACCAGGGTCATTAACTACCCCTGGAAATGCCCCCCACAACGCCTACGAAAGCCTTGTCAAATAGGTGTTCTTGGGCTCTCAACTTGTATAGTAATATTCCCCCTTAGGCCTATCCGATTATTACCAAGGCCTAGCGGAGTGTTATTTGGGGTAAGACAGTGTTAGAATTCATTATTATGTTACTGGGTAAATGTTTGTTACGGTTTGTAGTGCCCTGTGTTACGTCAAGTGTTCTGCTGTGCCTGGCAGTGTGACGTGACAGCAGTGTGAGATGTGTTACGTGATCCCAGAGAGTGTTACAAGTGGTGACATTAGTAGTATTCTGTTACCTGGACACATGATAGGGTTGTTACTGGCTGTGTTAAGGTGACGGGCTGTGACGTGGGTTCTCAGGTGTTATAAACTCACAGAAGAATTCCGGAAGAGGCCACCCGTGGGCCTGGAGTGCCAGGCAGTGTTAACAGTGCCACAGACAGTGTTATGTGATGCAAGACAGATTAGTTACCCAGTGTTAGGCTGTCTTGTTACCTGACCTGCCTACCCCTCTCCTGTGACATGGGGTCAGGTGTTATGCAGTGCCGCAGACAGTGCTATGTGATGCCAGGCAGTGTTCATAGTGGCATAGATTTGTGTGGTGCCAGAATCAGTGTGGTGCCAGTCATTGGTGCCAGGGACGGTATATGTATAGAATAACACCCAGGTGACCCTAGGACAAAGCCTTATTATTCTCCCTCACTCCCCTCAATGTTACCAGCTTACCGTAGGCATAACATTGTATCTTTCTGTTTCTGGCCCATAAATATTGCAAAAAATAGCATGAGTAATTACCGATGTTAACAATAATTATAAATGCATATTGTTATCTTTATGGGGCGATAGTTTGGGGTCAGAAAAGACAATACGCCAAGTACTACTACAGCCTGGTAACCCTAAACTACCACTTGAGCCAGCTAAACGTAATATATGGAGGAAAAAAGAGAATAAATGAACCTTTGGACATACCCACAACTCCTATGAAAGCCTTGTCAAATATGTGTAGGCCTACTTGTGTGCCAACAGATGTAAGAGCATGGGCCTAACTTTTCTTCTTCCTCCTCAGGTTTTGGGCGCCCAGCCGTACACGTGAACTAACAGTCTTGGCTTCAGGGCAGGCCGCTAAAATGGTATGTGTGTGTGTGTGTGTGTGTGTGTGTGTGTGTGTGTGTGTGTGTGTTAGGAAGGTTTTCATCATTAATATAAAAGCTTGTTGTTGGGGTGAGAGGTGAAGTCAGAGGTCAGCGATGAATAGATATGTTTATTGGGGTAGTGAGAACAGACTCCCGCCGTGAGGGGCGGCCGGGCTGCAACTGCCCTTAAGCGCTTGGCGCCACTCCGGCGTAGCCTTGCCCTGGTAGAACATATCGCACAGCATGAAGTGCACGCCCCTACACTCTCCCCCCAATTACACAGTGCGGTGTAATGACAAAATGGTGTAAAGAAAAACATAGTGAACTCAGAGCAATGAGCTAGATGCAATGATATACAACAGTAGACATGTCCTGGATGAATACATTGAGCCTAAGCCAAAGAGTTAACGACATAATCGTCAAGGTGCCTTGGGGCGCGCCTGGTGCGTGCAGGTCTCGGGGAGTCGGCGCGAGGTTCTGTGACTGGTGTGATGTCTTTTGGCTGCACACGCCGCGTTTCCTGAGATTCGGTGGGGAGTGGGCGGAGGTGTCGCCTATTCCCTATGGTCGCTCTGTCGCTGGCATCTAGGCGCAACAAATACTGCCTGGGTGCTGTCAGCTCCACCACCGTCCCCGTGCGATCCCAGCGCCCATTGGCTGGGTTTTGGATGTGGACACGCTGCCCGGGTTTCAGAGGAGCGAGGGTGTGGGCTCTTGGGTCGTGCCGTAGTGAGGAGCGGGTCGCTATGCTGTTCGTGGTACGCTCCCGGTCACGAAGTGTCCTGCCCCATCGCTCATTGATGAGATAGTGAGAGCTCTCTACTGGTATGGCGTCGCGCAGCTGCCTCCCGGTCAGCAGCTGGGCTGGAGATTCGTCAGCGCCGTGTAGTGGTGTGTTGAGGTATTGTAAGAGAGCCCTGGCGACGCTGTCCGTGTCTAAGGAGCCTCCACAGGTGATGTTGCCTCGCAGCAGCCGCTTTGCTGATTTGACCGCTGCCTCTGCGCGCCCGTTGGAGTGAGGGTAGTGGGAGGATGAGATTCTCAGATTGACGCACCAGTCACTGAAGAAGCGTCTGGCCTCTTGACTGGTGAGGTTCATGCCTCCATCACACGACAACTCCACGGGGATGCCGAATCTTGTGAACCACCACCGGAACGATGTGATGAGGCGGGTGCTGGTGGCGTCGCCTGCCATGTGATCCACTTCAAGCCATCCTGTCAGTCTGTCAGCGTATGCGATGTACGTGTTGCCTTCCAGGTGGAACAAGTCGGCTACCACTTGCTGGAACGGGAACTGAGGCGGTGGGGTGTTCAGGAGTGCTTCAGCTGGCTGCGAAGGGGCATTTGCTTCGCACACCCGGCACTGGCGTCGCTTCTGCTCAACCTCTGCATCGATGCCGGGCCAATACACGGACTGCCTGGCTCTGCGGAGCATCGAGTCTCTGCCCTGGTGGCCAGCATGAAGGTTGTTCAGCACGGCACGTCTCAGGGTGGACGGGATGACGAGACGCGGGAACCGATCATCGCTGGTGTACAGTACCGTGTCTCCCTGGCACGACAGGTGACGCCTCATCCTGAAGTAAGGTCGAAGTGCCTCAGGCTCAGAGTCCTCTTGTCCACCCCAGTGTTGTTGAAAGTCCACAGTTCGGTGCGGCTTCCCGTTTTTCTTGGGCACCACCACCATGCGAGCACACCACTCCGTCGGTTCCCCGGCGGGTACTGCTTCTATAGTACCTTTGGCGATGTCGTCGTCGAGCTGACACCGCACCTCGTCATAGAAGTGGTGGGGAATGCTGGCGGGAACGTGTACTGCGTGTGGGGGTGCCCCGGGCTGAAGATGAATGTGGTGGGGCGGGCCGCGCATTTCCGGTAGGGGAGTGCGCTCCACCGAGAACGCCGTTCGTCCGAACTACTCCAGGAACCATTTCTCGAGACGCTCCACGTTCTCCTCCGCCAACTCGAAGGGTGGTGCTACTGGGCGCTCGGGGAGCGTCGGTGTTTCCTGTGTCACTAAGGCGCCAACTCCTGCTGCGGGACGGGGAAAATTGCGCGGCACTAAGTGCAGAGCCTTGCAGGCCCCGAGTGACAAGTAGAGTTGCTGAACCCCCTCGGCTATGTGCACGCACTTTGATGTGGTGAAGGACCCCGCTGTGACCTCACACGTCAGTGTAGTCGCGCCTATGGTATGTCGCGCCTATGAAGGGCAAATGTATGTAGTCGCGCCTATGAAGGCCATATGTATGGAGTGTATGAATGTAGAATATTAGAGATAGAGCGGGGCGCCCTGAGCGAGTAGTCGGGGCGCCCCGGCATGTTGTTTACAGTGCCTAAAAGGCATAGATAAGGAGGGCCTCATGGTTGACCCTAGGGTCAAATGAGGGGTCATAGAGAAGTTCGCCTCGGGCGGGAGGAGAGACGGGAGTGAGACGGCGTCAGGGGAGGGCGGCCGAGTTCCCGTCTCCCACGGCTGACGAGAAAGAGAAGAGCTGCAAAGGCTGTCATTAGACCCTCAATGTCGTGAGTTTAAGAGTGCATTGTTAATGATCTGTTAGGATAAGGTGACAAATTTGGTATACTCGATGTGTCTGTATCAATTATCTGTTATGGTGTGTCGTGTGCTGTATGATTAAGTGAATGTATCGCTTATCCCGCAGGTAAACCGCATTAAAGCGAGTGTGCGACAAGGTCTTGTGTGATTAATCCTGCTCCAGTCGCAATGGCGACTACAGTCAGGCTACCTAGAAGTTTCACTCCTCCTCCGGCGATGTGGCTGATGGTTCTCGTCGAGGGCTGGAGGTGCCGCTGGGATAGACCCGTGTCCTTAAGGAAGCGACGCCCCGCGATGCACACCTGTGCCCCGGTGTCAGCCACGGCCGCAGTGCGGCACTCCGTCTGCGGACGGGAGCAGGAGACTTTTACGGGTAGTCCTGCCACCGCCTCCACGCTCCCCACAATCACTGCATTTGACGACCGTGCCCCCTCTCCGCTCGGTTTGAGGGAGCGGCACAAGCGCCAAAAGTGCCCCTTCCGCCCGCACTTACGGCATGTGGCGTTGCGGACTGGGCACTGGTCGTTGCTGCTGCAGGGACTGCCTCCACAGCCCCGGCAACGTCTTTGAGGGCGTCCGGGGTTTGTGCGGAGGTGGGTGGCGCGCTGCCCGGTGTGGCGTTGGTTCCTGGCCGCCGCTGCCTCCGTCTCTGTGGCCGGGTGGTTGGAGGTGGGGTTTATCTGGTCGCCGTGAAACTGTACGCCCGCCACGGGTGCTGCACTAACCGCCGGGCGGTCGCCTGCCACTCTGTCCGCTGCTTCTATGATTTCACATTGGTTCACTACGTCACTGACTGATTTAAGGCGTGAGAAACACCGTAACACTTCTGCCTTCGTACTGCGGTTACTCAGCCCCATGACCACTTTTCTACTTAACACGTATTCAGTAAGGGACTTATCACATTCGGGGCACTGAAAGCTGCACTCTGCCGCCAGTGCACGGCATTTCGCCACGCATCGACACTATCCCCCGGCACCTGGGAATATTGAAAGAACTCTGACCATGCCCCCACCTCGCAACGGAGCCCGATCACTACGCTTCTCACCACGTCTATTGCTGCCGAGGTCGAGAGCTGGCGGAAATCCTGCCTGAGGAAGCGTGCGTCGATTCGCTGCTGGAGATCGCTGCTGCACAGAAGTCTCACGTACGAGGCGGCAAGTGGCGGGGACCACCCACAGATGATGCCGTAGTCCTCCACACTCACGGCCCATGCCTCAAATGCTGCCGGCGACATGGCTTGAGTGGCCGTGCCAGGCCCTGTTTAGGTCTGATCATAGTAGTAATTAATATTTCTTTGTCCATGTAGTGGAATGCTGTACCTATATTTCTTGCCACGTTATATGTATCACCAAAGATCCCATTTATATGACTTTCTGGTTGCATATAATCTTGCATTAATACTCCCAGGTCTCTCTCTTCATTCACTTTCTTTAATATTTCACCATCTCCTATTTTCTATGTCCATTTTGGTCTTTCTACACTTTTCCCCATTTCCATAACATGACATTTCTTCACGTTGAATTTCATCTCCCATTTCTGAGTCCATTTCCAAATCTTGTTTAGGTGTTCTTGAAGCTCCTTGCAGTCTTCACTGTTTCTTATATGTCTTTGCATCATCTGCGAACATGTAGCTGTTTATGGCATATCATTAATATGGACTAGGAAGAGTACTGGTGTGGTGACCCCTGGGGCACTCCACTTTCCACCATTCCGATCTAGTGTCCTTAACCACGGTTCTCATCTCTCTTCCTCTTAAGTAGCTTTCCATCCAGCACTTCATTTTCCCTCTCAATCCTCCTTTATTCTCTAGTTTCCACAGCAGTCTTGAACTTTGTCAAATGCCTTCATTAAGTCTAGGTAAATGCAATCCGTCTCTTTCCTGTAATTTGTCCGTCACTCTTGAGTAAAAGCTCAGCAAGTTTGTCACACATGAGCGGTGTGTGTGTGTGTGTGTGTTCTCAGGCCCAGATAATGTAATAATGCAGTAATAATAATAATAATAATAATAATAGTAATAATATCCTACCCTCCAGGAATCCTTTGAAGCCCAAGAAGCAAAAATCCTTCAAGTTCCTCCACAAGAGAAAGGAGGAGGAGAAGGTGGAGAGAAACATTGACAAGCGGAAGGAGAAGGAGGAGCGGAGGAAGGAGGAGGAGGAGAAAAAGAGGTTTAAGAAGGACAAGAAGAAGAAGGAGGAAGGTAGGAAGAAAAGGAGGAAGAGGAGGAAAGAACAGTAGATTTACACACACACACACACACACACACACACACACACACACACACACACCATTAATGTCACACATCAACCAGTCTATTTATTTATCTCTATCTAATTCCCCCCCCCCCCTCCCTTCCCAGAGGAAATGCCAGTGTTTGGAGTGCCGCTGTGCCTGGCCGTCCAGCGCTGCCCGGCACACGATGGCATCCAGCTGCCCACCATTGTCAGGGAGTGCATTGACCAGATAGAGGTGAGTGTTATTATTGTTATTATTATTATTATTATTATTATTATTATTATTATTATTATTATTATTATTATTATTATTATTTATATGTGCTTGTTGTCCTGGTATGGTATGAACAGGGGGAGGAGTGAGTGAGGGTTAGGGAGAGGAGGAAGAGGGAAGAGAGGAGGAGGTAGGAAGAGGGAATCAGGATCAGAATCAGAATCATTTTATTCCATAAAAATGGCTTTTCTATACATTACAAGCATTACTGAATAACATACAGTTTAAAGTAAGACTTAAGCTAAAAGTTTTCTAAGCTATATAAATCAATATCAGAATAGTGAGAGCGTGGTCTCGATAGAATTTTAGTTGACATTTATATCATTATCAAGCAAGTAGTTTTAGTCTTTTTCTGAACACTTGTATGGTATTTGATAGTGTTACATGGTGTGGGAGAGCGTTCCATAGCCTGGGGCCTCGTACAAGGAGCGAACGTGTCCCGCAGTGTGTGTTGGTGTGGGGGACATGTAGGTTGTCCCGCTGTCTTGTGTACCTGCTCCGTGTCACCTCAGTTGTGGTAGGCAGCTGCAGGAACCACTCTGGATACAGTTTACATTTTATCTTATATACAGTTACAGCAACATCAAAGATTATCTTCTTGTTCATTTTAAGCCAGTGCAATTGTGTTATGAAGGGGGTGGCGTGGTCCCGCCTCCTCGCTCCCCCAATACATATCTTTGCTGCAAAGTTCTGTAGTTTTTTTACTCGCTTAATTAGTGTGCTATTTGTAGTGCCATAAACTGGTAGGCAATAATTAATGATACTTAGAGCAAGTGATTCAATAGCTATTTTACGTGTTACATTGTCAAATTTATCTTTAATTCTGTTTGTGAACATTAGAGTACCAATGACTTTCTTGTGGGTTTCGTTAATATGTATGTTAAACGTCAAGTGGGAGGAGTCCATGTAAACGCCAAGGTTTTTGATGATGTGTTTCCTGGGAGTGATGGGAGTGTTGTCAAAAAGGAGAGTGGTGTTTTGGGGAATTTGTTTGATAACTGACCTGGTCCCAATAAAGATACACTGGGCTTTGTTAGTGTTCAGCAACAGACCGTTTTTGTTAAAGTATTCCCTGGCCAGTGAGAAGGTCGTTTGTGCCGCCGTGATGAGGTCAGGCAGTGCATCAATATTACCAGTGTTCACGAGCTGCGTGTCGTCTGCGTACTGAACTATCTCGCATCCATGTATTGCTTCAGCAAGGTCGTTGACAAAAATGATGAAGAGAATTGGTCCTAATATTGAGCCTTGAGGAACTCCGCATTTTATCGGTGCAGTCGCAGACGTGGTGTTATTCACTGTAACTTTTTGACTTCTGTCATTTAAATAGTCATGGAATCAAAAAGAGTCTATGTTAACCTTGAGTAGTTTATTAATGAGGATTTCGTGTTTTGCGCTATCGAAGGCTTTTGATAGGTCGCACAACATTATAAGGGATCATTTCTTCTCATCCATATTTCTGTATAGTTTATTTGTAACTGTAGTTAGGGCGGTCTCAGTTGAAAGTTTAGGTCTAAAGCCGTGTTGATTGTTAGAGAGAAGTTTCTTGGACTAGGAAGGTAGTCATCTGTTGGGCTACAGTTTTCTCTAATATTTTTTAGAGAATATGTAACAGTGATATTGGGCGATAATTGTTTACGTCGTCCCTGTCTCCGTTTTTATAGATAGGTATGACGGTCGCGTGTTTCCACATGGTAGGGAATTTTCCTGTAACAATCGACGTGTCGATGATAGTATTGATGGATGTGATCGTAACTGGTAGTAAATCTGTGATGTACTGAAGTGCAATCCCATCTGGACCGGCGGAGTTAGTGTTCTTTAGGTGTTTGATAGTTAATATGACTGTGTTCATGTCTACGGGGCTGGGCCTGAAAAGCTGCTGACGGTGATTTATATCTTGTTGGGGGATAATACAGTTTTGATTTGTAACACTGAGATTGTTTTGCGTTTTTAGGAAGGTGCGTTCCCCCATGTTAACAAATAGGTCATTGAATTTATTCGCCACTTCATTTTCATTAATGAAGGTGTTGTTATTAGTTTCTTTATTGTTGGGTGTGAGGTCTTTTATTATTCTCCAGGTGGCAGCTGAATTGCCTCGACAGTCGTAGATTTTTTGCCGGTAGTAGGATTGTTCAGCATTTCGCAGTAGTGACTTTACTCTATTACGATGGTGTTTATATTGCTCTAGTAATTCAACATCATTTCGATTTTGCTTTAGGCGCGCTTGGAGGGTGTTGCGTGTTGACATTGCTGAGCAAATTTCGTCGTTAATCCAGGGGGCAAAAGGCTTGTTGATTTCTTTTGTGACAAAAGGAGCGCATTGTTCCAAGCAATTTGATAGTACAGACGTGAGGGTGTTTACCTGTATGTCTACGTTGTCCGTGGAGGGAATTTCATTTAGGGCGTGAGCAGCGCCGAGTAAGTCATCACAGAGCAGGTCTTTACTGTAAGCCCCAAGATGACGAAACGTTCTCATTTCCGGCTTGCGCTTAGGTTTGGTGATGTTAAACGTTGCCGTTATAAGGTCATGGTCGGCTATAGTGTTAGGTATTACGTCTTTGTGTATGATTGTGTCCTGTTTGTTAGTGACAATGACGTCTAGAAGTGTGGCTGACTGAGGGGTGACACGGGTAGGTCTGTCAATAATCTGGTGTAATTTGTTTATTATGGTA